>NW_028277169.1:805000-1010000 GCF_051122295.1 Plectrocnemia conspersa
TTAATCTGAACTTGTCTTAATTTAAACTTAGTTGTGGAATGTTTCTTCAAACGTAAGACATGTAGTATGTCAGATGACATAATTTCAAACAAATCTCCTTTGGGTAGTTTTATTTGGTTTCGTTCCAACAAGACTATCACTAATGACGTAGAAAAATAATATTGGTAGTTCATTTTAAATTTTTAAAAAGTCACTATGAAAGATTGTGAGAGTACCGAATCAAGAACAGTTTGCTGTTAACTGATACAATAAATATTGCATCGGTATTTTTTTGTGAATGCATTGTTTACGTATACATGTAAGAATATTTGTTGTCTTGCTTGTTCTTGTTGAAGCGGCAATGCTCATTTCAAGGCACTTCGCACTAAATAAATTAAAAAATAATATATATGTAATATCACAGTTTCTGGTTGTGAACTCCTACAGTATGATTGTGTTAGTTCAGCGTCCGCGTGATTTGGATAAAAGTGGAAGCTTGGACATTCATTGCTCTAAATGTTAAAATTCAGAGTTTTACTATTTAGTGGTAGCATGATCGATTAGATTGCAAGTTATTTAAGTAATAGAAGATTTTTTGACATATTTTCTTAAATAATATAAAAATAGATATAATACTTTTTTCAATGTTATTATATCGAGCAATACACATCTTAGCTTGAATATCAATTAATGTAAAATAATTAGATTTCAACATATGATACAATATTTAGTATATTCACAACAACAATATTGATGTTTGATCCTAATAATATAATTATTATATTTTTAATAAATTAAAATATTAAAGCATTTCTCGTTGGCAACCTTGGCACCGCTATTTTAGTACTCAATATCTTTCCTCGAATTATTGACACTTCCCACAGCATACAATTTTTGATTATTTTCGTATTGCTTTCTTCTCCGTTCGACAGTCAGTCGATTCGCTAATTTGACTCGGGAAATATTAAATATCCCTCAGGTGGAAAGCAAAAGGGCCTCGCATGCATATTACCAATACAATGTAAATTACACCATGACGAACACGCGGTCATATATCCAGTCAAAGTCTGCCACATAAACCATTATATGAATGCAGACAGAAAATTTCCAAACGCACCAGTCTGACAAGCATTGTTTCCAAAAAGCATGACCTTACGTACCTATTAGTACGTGTCTATCTTCGGTTGTGAAATAATAAGCTGTTTATTTATATAGTTGGTTTAATTTAATATAGATAATTATAAAAGCAAAAATATAAATTATGCAATACTCGAACAAAATAAAAGTGACTCATATTTGACCATTAGGTAACTTTTTTTTAATATTGCATAAATAGATTTTTCTTTTAGTTGTTCTGTTACCGTTTAATAAAATTACTAATTAAAATAAATGAACGGTCAATAAACCATTAATTGTAGATTTGCGTGGGTGGTATAAGGCGTTGTTTGTTGTAATATAATATAATAGTATATGACAGGGATGGCGAACCTTTTTCCCAAGTGGGCCAAATTTGATATTTTTTTTATTAAATCCATGTGGCGGGTCACATAGGTTGAGTAATTAAAACAATAATAATTACGCTTATAAGTTTTATTAACATTAAAATTTACAAGCAAAATTTCAATATAAGTGAAACATGATATCTGAATTAACAAAATTTAATTTCTGCTTACCATGATACTCTGATCTGATTTTTATTTATTATATTTATTTAACGCATTTTTAAGTCTGAGTATAATCAATATGAAATAAATTTTGTTAATGGGTATGTCTAGTGAATACCATTGGTCTGGTTGTCATCGTAACGCATTGGGATAAACTGTTAGGTTACGGTGGTCTTAATCTAATTTAAATAAATAAATAAAAATAAATGGTAATTAGTTTGATAATTATTTTGTAGCTATTATTATTTGACCGGCAGGTCTGTATCATCTAGAATTTTTATGTGCGATATTTTTATGAAATGTAATAAAATTGTGGCAAATTAAAAGAGAAATAATTACTACACCATAGACTTGTGATTTTATTATACGTTGGTTATAGTTCTGATGTTTAATCACTAGATAGGACTCGAAAATACTCTTAAAACCAGCATTGTTATACTATAAATTCAAGATTATTGTCGAGTCCCGTCTAATGGTTATGCGTTAGAACTATACCCCAATGGATGCTAAAGTAATTGATCATTATTGAACAATGAATTGAAATAAAAAATAAAATAAAAAAGTGGTCAAATATAAATTTCCGCAATTAAAAGCTCTCATAAACAAACTGATTTTTTTGCGATAAAATTCAGAGCGCGTAAACTTGAAAAGCTTAAAATCGCTTAAAAATTAACACACGGAAAAAATTGGAAATATCAGGGCAAAGTAGAGATGTTAACTGACACTTTTTTCTTATCGTTTGATCTCATTAAAATTTTATAGACTCTAAACCTGAAAACGAATTAATTAGAGCAGTAATAAAAATATAAGCATCCGCGGCAGATAAGGATTTAATTCGCAAAATTAGGTCATGGGAAATTTTAAACGTCATTAAAATCTCAAAAAATAAAAATATCCTGGAATTGACAGATTAGATATCACATTGATTAAACGTGTTTCTGGAATTTGATTTTATTACTTAATAAACATCTTTAAAGCCTGCCTATATTATGCGTATTTCCTAACCATTTGCAAAAATGCTAAGATTCATCCGTTTAGTTTCCGCAAAATTTACGTCAACTAAATAGTTTGAAGGAGCATATGTATATGTGATAGTTTTAATATGAGTATTGTATGGATATAATGGTATGTTTGTAAAATTATTTATAATTTTGAAATGGACGTTTTATATAAATTACGCAATAGCATAACATATTTTTTTGATATGTACATATATATTCTTAAGTTGATATAAATAAAAACTCATGTGGATTTTTTCACATGATATTTTATTTCTATAATATTAAAATTCATTTATTTTTGTCTTACTTTACAGTTTCAAAGATGAACCAGACCCCACAGATGAACAGTTCTTTTCAGGTAGGAATTTAATTATTAATAAAATATAGATAATTCCCCTTTATTGTGATTCCATATTCACGTACATAAAAAATATATTTTGAACCCTTATTGGTATTAAACAGTAAGAAGAAAATGTTTGCAAGCAATTAGCAAAACTAAGTTTGTAAGATTTTTCATAAACTTCAATACAAAATATTGCTGTTTATAAAATAAGTATATACTGACCCCGGGTGGCAAAATAAGGGAGCGCAAAAATAAAATTTTATACATTACACTGAAGGGATTAACAAACGCTATTCTTTATTGTTCTGAAAATACTAATTTGACTGTGTGATGTTTGTCAATTTATATTGACAGTCAAGATTGCGACATTTTCATTAAAACTATTAATGTAATAATTAATTACACTGCCGTAAAACACTTACTTCTGATAACATTTAAAATTAAGTAATAACTCTACTTGCCAGTAAAGTTAAGCAAATTATTTTAAATTCAATTTATAAGGAAGTACTTTTCCATTTTTTTCAATTGTACTACAAAGTCCTTGCAGTGCGCAAATGACTCAAATTTTAACATATGTTAAGATCGATTTAATCGAATCAAAAAAAAAAAAACACTGGAGAGGCTATGGCACAAAACATTGCAAATTGCACCCTGATAATTTTGATATTCAATATTTCAGAGCTGTGTTATGACAATGTCGCAAATATGGCTGGAAAATATAAATGAGTGAAACTTAGAAATAAATTCGCGTATTTTTTACAATGTTCGTCACATTCTTTGAATCTTGTTGGAGTTTACACAGTTAGCGTGTCATCTAAAATAGTGAATTTTTTGGTACAGTCCAAAATTTATTTGTGTTTTTTAATCTTCGTCAGATAGAAAATACTTATGTCGAATTTACCTGTGCCTTTAAAGAAACATTGCTTTTGCAATGTATCGCTTATTTAAAGCTGCATCTAAGGTTTCTACTCGGTGATCATTTAAATTAAAATAGCTGGGATTCTAAAATCTCGGGTTTTAAAAAATCCCGGGAATCGATACATCCCGATAATTACCGGGGCTTGAAACTGATTATTTATCATATGAATCATAGAAAAAAATTGTAATTATTTTGGGAAAATACGCGTTACTTGTATGAAAACGTGGATGCGTATGTAAATAATATTACTTTATTGTAATAAATAAAATATAATTTAATCATATATTTATTTAACAAATATTTAAGATATTCAGGAAATTCTCGATGTAGAAAATATTCGTTCGGTTTTTGTTGTAGTAGGCTTTATTGATAGCAATGATTTATATGACAGAATTAAATTCAGAGTCTGAGTTCCACTTGATTCCTTTTGATGATTGTATCTAATATTTTTCACCGTTGAAATATTTTGGTGGTGTATTAATCTTTATTCCATTATTCTTCAATCGACACTATGATAATATAATCAATGATTTCTTCTTCATCAATTACTAATTAGTGGAAAATAGTGATAATTAATAATTCTTGATCATATTTTATACATGCTTTTTTGGGACAACTTGATAAATAGTTTTTATTGGGGTTTGATAACTTTATTGGGGTTTTGTAATAAATAAATTTAATCAATAAGGCGCACATTTCGACTTTTAGAGTTAACAATATTTATTGCGAGAACTTGTATACATTTTTAATCAGGAAATTTATAGTAATTTCAGTATTCAATACTCAGAGATTCAACTGCTATTTTTATGGTAGCGAGTACTTTAAAAATATTTTCCAATAACCGATTTTTCGATTCATTCCAAATATGAACAGTATCAAGAGCAACCAATGGTATTCCGTAGTTTTAAAAATCTTTTGCTTATCGGAAATAAGAAATTTACATTATCTTAACACATAAACAATCGATATTAAATCAACTCTTTAAGTATTTTTTTAAAATTGCATAATTCATGGGACTTTTTCGAAATTATTTTATATATTTACAAGTTGCATTTAGGGTGTTATTGGAGCTCAGTTGCAAACGTAGTTTTTCATTTTCCTGATTCATCGTTGTCATCGTCCTCTTAATCAGAATTTTGATCTGTTTGATATTCTTCCTATTTTTGGTATAAAACGTTTATTACGAATTGCATGATTTATGCATAGTTGATTTTCGACCAGATTTTTATTTATTTCACTGGCATCAGTTGCTGTTGCCACAATGTCGGTTTAAAACACAATTTGGAATTCTTCCTTCAGATTTCATAAAAATTTTCCTGATGTGATACTAGTCTATTTTTTCACTGTAAACAACAATATTGAAGAATCTCATATTTTGCAAACTCGTCCATTCATCTATATTCAGACTAAAGTAAGCATCCGTTTCCTTAAGACTATTTATTAGACTAATGATCTCTTCTTTTTGTCGTCATAAAAAATAAAATCAATTTAATGGTATCCGATTGATTCTCGAATAAACGCATTGTTTGCTTATTATTTTATTTTATTAATTTATTTAACTTAATAGCTGATTTTTACATAAACAAATTTTAAATAAATATAAATATAAAATATAATATAAACAGATTATAATTTATTTTTTAACACATGAAGGTGTTTTTTTATTCCATTTATTAAACCCGTTACAGTTTTATTTTTGCGGATTGACTTAGGAATATTATTATACAAATTCACACATCCGTAAATAATTCCCCTAGCTGTACTCGTTTTCTTATCCTTAAATTTTTTTATTTCTAGTTTTAAATCTATGTACATCTTTATTTATTAATAAATTCTTATTAAAATAGAATTTTCTAGCTTATATAAATACTAAAACATGTATCTTCAATATTTCTTGAACATTTAACCATTCCAATCTATCAATCATTCTTCTACAACCAGTAAATTAATTTTTATTTAAGACTCATTGCCATATTTTGTAATTTTTGCAACATTTGCTTATCTAATTTATTAAACATATCTAATATTCTCGCACAATAAGTAAAATGGGGCAAAATGATACTTTTGTAAATTTTTGATTGTGTTAACTTAACATAATTTTCATTCTGGATAATATACCTATTTTTCTACTATTTATTTAATATGTAATTACAATGTACCTTAAAATTTAATTTTGTATCTAGAATAACTTCTAAATATTTTATATTATCAACTATGTTATCTATAACTATTTTTTTATTATTATCCAACATATTTTTCTAATTAATAAGCATACGCTTAGATTAATTAAGTAAATTATTTTTTTACCATATTTTTTTAAAAAAATAATTATTAAGCCATCTTAAAACTATTTCACTTATACTGATATTCTCTAATTTTTATTCGGTCTATTGTTTCGAAAGCTCTCTTGAAATCCAAGAAAACTGCCCCATTTATCACTACTTGTAATGCAGTCTCAGTGGAATGTTTTTCTCTTAGGATGTATTGAGAAATAATAAAACTCTTTAATTGTTTAATTACTACTTCTTCCATCACTTTTTCTCGTTAATTAGTCTCATTTTCTCAACCTATTCATTATTTTTTATTTTAGGTATAATAATAGTAGCAATCTTTCTCTTTTGGAGAGTGCTCTATTTACTAAATAATTTAATGTAGTTCCTATTATTTCCCAAGGTTCTTTAATTAAAGTAATGGTTCCTTTTTTATTTTATATATTATGTTATGAATTTCTTCTGATCATATAATACGCTGTAGAAAATAAACATTAAATTCTATTTATGTCGCACATTGCGGTTCAGAAGATCCAAAACGTTGAACACGCCTGCCTTAAACCATGAATATGGATGTTGAAAGGGCTCAAAAAGTAATATGGGTCACAGTAGCGGTAAAATAAGTATTAAATTATACTATATATGTCTGGAAAAATAAATAATAAATATTACTATAACGCCAAAAACGCATCAGATTTAGATTTTGAAACTGAGTTATCTCAGCGTGCGCAAGCGTCATCTCTAACCGTTCAGTCAACGATCAAGTTTTGTAACGGTATCACCGCTTACTTGGCTAGCGATCTTTTGCACACATACACATGTAAAATCACACGTTTATTTTATATATGTATATATATATATATACGAACACATGCAAGACTCCGGACGTATAATTTAAAGCAATTAAATTGTCACAGGAATATCTGTCGTCTCGGAAGGTGTTTAAATGAAACAGTAACGGTTATTGTTAGTCGGAAATAATATTTTTAACATTGGCAGTGTGTTTTTGGATAAATATAGTGAAAAGTATTGCATTTTGAAAGATTTACTATTTAAAATGCATAAAAATAGGCAAAGTTTCAGTGACTACAACACCTTATTTTTATAAGTGCCTCTGTAAGTTTTGATAAATGTAAATTTTCATTTTAAAGAATTTACTTCTAAAAAACTTCACGAAAATTAAATACATATAATACCTCAGATTGTTATTAATCAAAAGCAGTTGAGACACATTGTTGAATATAAATATTATACACCTCTTGATTCACATAAAGTTACTACTGCAAATGTTCTAAGATATTATAATGATATCGGAAAGACACCATTGGGAGATTTTTATTAATTTCTTTGCATAGAAAAAATATTCTGTTCTGTCTGAAGTTTTTATTTCTTATTTTTATTAAAAATATGACCATTATGATTTGGCAAATTTCCCTTATATACAAATAATAATCATACAATTAGTCATTAAAAAAAAATAAAAAAACAATTATTGTGCACTCCTAAAATTGATGAACACCATATTTTATATAATTAGTCAAAGTCTATTTATTATATTGATTTATTGCCAAAAATATGCGATAGTGATACAACAAATAAATTATAATATAAATAAAAGTTATCTGTAGATGCAAAATATCAATTACATTGTAAAGTATATAGAAAAACCAGATTAAAATAGCGTATCATAAACATGGATTATTATTTCAAGACCTCTACCCGATTCCTTCCTAAATATATATGTAAATATATATAAATAAGGAAGCAAAGTTATGTTATGGTATTTTTAAATACAACTTGTGAGCCATAGTTATTATTACAATTCTATCGTATTACATTATTGCTCTTATGTAAAGATATCAACGGTTAGTCAAGCGCGAAACCCAAGTCGTTTATATTCGTTATGTGTTAATAGATAATATTTAGTTGACATCGCTTTTAAATACTTATATATATATAAATATATATATAAGATAGTTATCTGGAATATTTTAATGTATAATAAATGCTATAAAGAAATCGAGCCCGACATTTTAATTTTGTGTTGATGTTCTTGAATGTAGAATATGTAGCTTGAAGATCTGAACATATCCCATATTACCGATATTCATGGTTTAAGTCAGGTCTGTCCAACCTTTTAAGTCTTCTATGTGTAGAATTTAATATTCATTTTCTACATTGGAACTTATATTAACAACGAATCGATTACAAATTTATTTTTTACATAAAATATATTACCATATTTTTTCTAATGTAAGCACTGAGCTTAAATACGTATCTATCACTGATTGTTAAATAAGTTTAATTTAATGCAATTTAACCTGTTGCACTAGCAGGTTCTAAGCTATCTGCAGTTTTGCATATATATTTTTTATTCAACTAGTAAAATGCAACTAGCGAGAGTAATTTTAGATTTTCCGGTTAACGAATAACTGGATTTTCATAGCAAACTGGAATCACATGTCTTATAAAAATATCAATTTGTGTTCAAGAGAAATTACTATAAACAATCAGGAAATCGAGAAAAATAACGTTTATTCATAATCAATGAGTCCGACAAAGCGTAACAGTGTAATCATAAAGTCGTTGTATTCGAACATAACATGTTCAGAAACGTTCTGTAACAATGGTTCCGAAACTATTTGACCATTCGAATTACCGTATGATTATTTTTGCGGCTTAATTTGTTTATTTTATCATTCTTGATGTTCGAAATCTAAATATACTTATTAATCAAACTTAAATATAATAATAGGTAATCCTTTCTAATGAAATAGAAAAATCTGTTTTAAATGCGACTTTTTCTTTACTTAACCACCGAATATTATTATATTAGAGAGATCTCCATATTCTGATTAAATATTATCTAACAATAATTTTAATTTTATACTAGAAAAAAATACCGTTAACGGTCGACATAACTTCTTTAATTTCCCCCTTATAAATATAGGAACATAAGCTTTTTTGATGAATAACGCAATAAAAATATATTTTTTTTCAAACAGTGTACTCTTTATATCATTTATTTTGAAGAATCCTGCTCCTTTAAAACGTATTTTTTTATCTAATTCTCAGGACGTGATCATTTCCTGATCTTTAAAAATACATAAAAGTCACTCCTATTCATAAAAAGCATGACAAATTGTTCATAACTTTTTATTGTTTCCTTTTTACTATGTATTTTATTTTTATTATATTTTTTTGTGTGTTAAAATATGTATTATTTTTAAACCATGGGGGGGGAGGGGGGTAGCCTGTTAAGTCACGATAATCTCAATTTAATTTAAATAAATTTATTTATACATTCTTAGACACAGTCGAAAATATCTTATGCTGTTGTTGTATTATAAAAACATTGATCAAACAGGCACACCTCTTCAATTATAGATTATTAAGAGATTGAATAAAATATTGATATTATTATTGTCATTTCTGTCAATGCTCTTTAGATTAACTAATTATATCATATTGCCTTTTTCGTTGAATTTATTATACATTTTATTTTAAAATAATCATAAAGATCTTTAAAGATTATTTTTATTTTTATGATTTTTATTTTTAGTAATATTTTAATATTTTTGAGATTGTAGAATTTATAATATGTTGCATAGCATTTTTTCATAAATTTATTTAAACAATAGGTGTCAAACCCACGGACCGCGTGTCAATATTATTAAAAATTAAATTAATAGTAATTTATCATTATATCAAATTTAAAAACTGTAGAATATATTTTAGCATATTTTCTAAATTATCTCTTAAAAAAATGGTGAAATAAAAATGCAAAATATAGGTCAAAAGAGCAAATGAAACATTTTTTGCAATGCAATAAAACTCTTTCTTTAAATAACTGAAAAGAATTTGCCGTATACAAAAAATCTGAAAAAAATATTACGCCTTAAACACTTTTTAAGAAATTAGTAAGGGCTAGTTGTGTGGCAGTAAATTTAGTTTATATACAAAGCAAATCTGTTTATTAAAAAATAATTAATTAAAACCTGCCTTGAAATCTTAGCTGAGATATTTGTAGAAAAATAAAGAATACGTTCCATATTTTTTTAAACCCGCATAAAACTTAATCAATAAGTTAAGATATACCGAAAATCGCATGTATTTTTTTTATTAAATTTCAGAAAAATATTTAATCTTACCATATTCCTTCTAAAATGCTTATTAATATATTTTTATAAAAAATTATTATGACAGTAATTTTCTAAAATCGCATAAAACTAAATCAATTATTTTAAATATACTGAAAACCGCATATTTTTCTTTAGTAAATTTCAGAAAAATATATTCTTAACATATTCCTTCTAAATTTATATATAAAAATTTTATAAAAAAAAGTTAATCTTTTTTACACTTTTACCTGTAGAATTATCATCTCTATATGACAGTGTTTGGCATAATTTGGTCCGAAATTACATTTATCGCATCATATCTATATCTATATAACGATTCTTCACAAATAAAATTAGCCTTAACTTCGCATGTTGATTTTTTCCCTTTGACAATTTAATAAATGATTCAACTTTGCGATGGCTTTACCAATTTTTTGTACAATTCCTGATTTTGTAAAATTCCAATTACACTTGCAGTGAGGGTGACTTTTATTTTTGACGGTATCAATTATGACATTATCCTTAAGTAATTTTGGGTAAATGTTTCAAAACCGCGAGACAAAATTCTCCGAATTTCTAACCCTTTTAATGTGTCAAAATAGTTATTTAAAAAAATTGCTTCTTGATATATAAAAATAGTACGCATAAAAAGAGATACCCTAGTATAGATACTTCTAAGTCTTATTTCATAGTTTTGGATGAAAGCAATGATGTTATAGATATATTTCAACTTATTTTAAGGAGTTGACAATTAATTTAATATTATCGAAGAACAGACTTTCCCAGTTTCACTAAAAAGCAAGTTTTTTCACTGATTTCTATGAAGCAGAAAAAGCAACATTTCGATGTTTGATTTAGTCACTTAAATTATTATTTTATTACACCATTAACTTACTTAAAAGTGGAGCTGCTGACACACTTATAATGTATATTACTGCTCATTTAATTGAACTGAAAATAATCTTTAGTATAAAATTAGTTTATAAATTGAATGTTTCAAATAACGTCGGCATATGAAATTAGACCGAATCTCAGAAAATAAACTATAACATAATTTATAATTAGGGAACAATAAACAAAGCCATCTAAACAGCAAAAAATATGTGGCAATAATTGCTATTTTATCACATAAATTTTAGAGTGTATTTTGTAACTGTATTTCAGAATATTTCTATTCTATTCTCAGTTGACATCAACACGTTGCTTGCAAATTTGCACATATAATAAATTTAAAGTCAGATATGTAATTTTAAGGACTATTTATTTAACTGGCTTAACTATATAATGATAAATACCCTGCACTCTTAGAACATTTCATTTTGGGGAGTGCTTTTATTTTTTTAAATTTAGACTAGCATTTTTAAAATATTGCGTTGATACTTCTATTATTAAATGAAGTAGTGAAATAAAAATAAACAAGCTCAGTATTTAAATTAAAAAAATTATATGATAATGTTTTTTATGTGAAAAGTAAATTAGTTATTAGTTAAAAATAAATATATTCTAAATGTAGCCCTAAACATTAATTATCGGGCGATGCGGTTCAAGGGATTTAAAAGGTTAGACATCCCTGCTATAAAACTTTTATTAATTTCCTTAAATAAAAACATATTATTTGTATTGCATTTAATAATACATACACCAGTTGATTATTATGTAATAAATATAATATATGAAGGACAAGCATTATACAATACAGTATTAACAATAAAATTGTTTTATGAATATCATTGATATTTAGAGTAGTGTAATTTGGGGTAATATAGGAATTTCTTTATTATATCATTAGCGGTATCTATGCAATTTAAATTAATTTCAAAAGTATATATCAATAATATATGTACAAAAGCATTTTTTAGTAATCTTTTTCTTCTAAGTTCAGTTAAATAATTGTATTTAATATTTTTTTTCAATAAAAATGCTCAAATCTGCTTTTTAATTTATTAGTAAACTAAATATTTGTTAATATACCTACTTCTTATATTATTTCCATCGCTTTCAGAATAGATTTTCTGTAATATAATAGTATTAGATACGAGGGTTGCTCGTATGCTCGACCGTCGATGTCGCTCGGCTCGGAATTCGGCGATTGTTTACGAGCGTTTCTTGAACCTGCACAGTTAAAAAGGCCCAAGAAGACGAGAAGACCTGTAGTAGAAGAAAAAGAAGAAGAAGCGAGCGGATTACACACGCGGAGAGTGCACCGTCCGCCTGCCGGCAGAAGGATAAATAAATGAGATCGATTACACAATAGGGGCAGCATGCGGCGACACGACGAGTACGGTGACCATACGTTCTCAATTTCTCGAGAATATTAAAATATACACAATTTCATTCAGTATGGTATTTCAATAGTAAAATAAACTATTCGCTACGTACGAATCCATTGTCCGCTAAATATATTTTCTCGTAGCTTTTCATATACATGAGTATGTGGTGCTCCTATTGCTCTGCATTCTGCTGTGACGTTACGCAGTTATAATTCGGCAACTGCATTGTCGTATACTTTTGCGATATTTTATTCTCATTTTATTACCCGTTCATTAGCAAAGCCATAATATAAGAGACTTTTATAGTAGAGTTGAGTGTAAATTGTTTCGTTATCGAATTATATGACAAAGCAGTATGTTAATTGTGCGATGTCATTCCGTCTGTACTAAAATAATGCAATATACGATGCAAATTCCAGACTAAGCACTCGACACAATATTCACAACTTGCAGAAAAGCAAAGATCAGAAAAGATGAAATGTCTAAATCAAAATTTTATTGACAATGGATACTTTTATGAAAATTTAATAATGAAAATGAGACTATAATTAAATCAGTTAACGAATAGCTCATTTATTAATTAATAAAATAGGATTCTTAATTTATTTTATTATTACATTTAAAAACATGTTAAATTGTTTATAAAACGGAAACTAAAAAAATATTATTCGAAACAGTGTTTTAGTTTATAAATGCGTTTAATTATTAAATAGCATCATTTCTACCAGATAAAAACTGTTTTTTCCGTCTTTTTGAAATGCTGTGTCTTAATTCCTTTATGCAATTATTTTTGTGAAGTACGTGAGTTTGAGTTTTTGTATTTATTAAATTGAAAATTACTTTGATCAGCTCTCTTATATTAAAAGTCCTTATTGGTAAATATAGCTATCATATTTTTAAAGCAAAGTGTAATATCAGAATGCAGACAAACTATGGAGCTACTTATTTTGCCTTGAGTGATGAGTTGGCTTAATTTGTATTTTCGACTTGTCCTAAGGTTCTAAAACTATAATTAGTTTTAGTACTTTCATTAGTTTAGGTTTGGGTTTGAACAGCAAATTGCCGCTTTGCAACTGTCAAATAAAATAAATTATATTTTCGCTAGTAGATATATTATATATATATCTACTGGTGAAAATGTATTTGGACTTTACAAATAAAAAAATAACTTCATTGAAAAATACACATTCACTGTAACATTTATACGTCGCGTGTAAATAAATATTGATAAGTAAATATATATGTATATTACTACGTATGGAAAAGTTGAAATCATATCATGTTAATGGCATCTGCCATTATATTTTCAACGCAAAAATGTATATCTAATGAAATGGCATGTTTAAAAAAATATTTTCGTGATAGATTTGCGATTTCAATCGAATATTCGAATAATTGGTTTATGTATACTTAAGCAGCATCTTGATGCGCTTTTATTTCGTTTTGAAACGTGAGACTCAATAACAAAAAAATGCTTTTACTCATTTGAAAAATATTTTTAAATAGATTGTTTAACCCAGTGTTTCCCAGCCTTCTTTATGCCATGCCCCACCGTAGTCTTTTCAAAAGTCATATGCCCCACCGGCATCTTTTTTAATAAAACAGTAGGTAAATTTTCAAAACGTATATTATAATTGAAATAATTACAAAATACAAATTAAAAATGTAAGTAAAATAAAATAAAATGGTATTGCCTAATCCATTATTAAATTATTAAATTCACTTACGCTTGCTACAAAGAAATTTTATGTCTGGATCTAACTTGGTTAATTTCAGTCTTAAGTCCCCTCTATTTGTAATATTCAATCGATTTCTTTTTTTAATGAGTAAATCGCTTATGGCGCTAAAACCACATTCCACTACATAAGATGATGGAAAGGGTAATAATTAATTTCTAGCATGCAAAGTAATATTAGGATATTTTGTGTTAGCCATTATTCTTTTTATATTGAATAAATTTGTAATCGAATCATCATTTTGCATTTCCGAAAGTTCTTCTTCATACAAATTTTCATTTGAAATATCTACCAGCATTGGTTGTGTCAACCAAGCTGGAAAATTTATCTCTTTTAAATCAGCAAATCGTTATTTAAAATCAGTTGATAAAGTTTGCAGATGGTCCAAAATAACACGTTTAGCATTATCAGTCACTTTACATTTTTGGAGCCAGTAAAATTTTTCAAAATTGTTGTTAAAAATATTTTTTTAGATAATTCGATAAAAGTGGTAAATGTAAATATCTTTGCTTTTGCATCGACAAGTGTTTTCTCCGATCCTTGAAGTTGGCTATTTAAAATATTTAATTTTTCAAATATATCAGTTAAATAGCTTATAAATGCTTTACCGTCGACCGTCATCAAAAACTTCATATCAGATCGGTTGCTTAAAAAATCACAAAGGGTATCGAATAATTCCATAAATCTTTTTAAGGAATTTCCTTTTGAGAGCCATCTTACTTCAGTGTGAAGTAACAGTCTTACGTGTTCCGCATTTTGTTCTTCACAAAATAACTTGAAGAGACGCTCAGATTTAGCACTAGTTTTAATCATATTGATACACTTTATAACGGAATTTAGTACCTCATTTAGAACAGGTGAAATGTATTTAGCCACCAAGTTTTCCCTGTGAATAACACAATGTACCACAGTCATATCTGGATTCTCGTCTTTCATTAATTTTAAGCAGCCATTTTTCTTTCCCATCATATTGGGGGCACCATCTGCAGCACAAGATATTATATTTTTCATTGGTATATTTTTAACATCTAAATATTCTTTTAGCTTATTAAATATATCTTTGGAGGTAGTGGTGCTTTCTAATGATTTGCAGAATAACATTTCTTCTGCAAATTCTCTTTTATCAATATATCTTACGTAAGCTAGCAACACTGTCTCTCAAAGTTGATTCATCCATTTGTAGTGAAAATTTTCTTGTTTTCAGCTTTTCAATAAGTTGGATTTCAACGTTTTCACTCAATTCGTCTATTCTTCTGCAAACAGTAGTGTTGCTGAGGGGCATAGCCTTCACGAGTTTGTCATCTTGTTGTAGAACTGTTTTAAGAAATGCTGATATTGATGGCTTGATTAGATCCTCTCCTATAGTATGGTTTTTTCCACATTTAGCGATGAGCAATGAAATTTGGTAACTAGCCTCAAGACTACGATCAATATTTGCAGTTTGTGCACAAAATAGATTTGTTAAAGTTGCTCGTTTTCCAAATTTTTCTTTAAGATTTTGAAAGAAAATAATATCTGAATTAATATGAGTACTATGTTTCGCCTTCAAATGTGCTTCAAGATGACCTCGTTTCATTGTTTCATTGGTAAAGGATTTCTCACACAGAAGACAAAAAGGTAGGCATTCGTCATGCCCAGCAGGTATAAATCTAAATTTTAAGAAATCCTACGCATGTGGGTATATTTAGTCGTGAACGAGCAAATTATATTTATATGTGGAATATTTGATAATTTCCGACGTGTCCCATCTCTGAAGCGTGGTGTCCCATCTCTGAAGCGTGGTGCCCCACCTCTGAGGCGTGGTGCCCCACCGGTGGGGCGTACGCCCCACCGTGGGAAACACTGGTTTAACCTGTATCTACTATGACCAAAATTCGCAGAATTCGTTTGTTGAACGAAACGTAATATTGGAAAGGCTTTATTAATGTTATACGCCTATCTCAAAAACATTTTTGTGAAGCTCGTTTTACGTTCCTGTATTTGCAGTTTAAGACGCAAATATTATATTTCAAGCGGTTAATTTATTTATAGTTATTTAATTGATAATTAACAAACGCCAATACGTAACTCATCTTTATATACATATATCAAATTAATTCCAAACATTATTAGCTATTGCATAGATATACAATAAATCAAATTAAATTATGTATTGTAAATGTCACAACATTTTTTTAATCAATTCAACTGCAACTGAACTCAATTCTGATCAAAAATTAAGCATTTTACTTTTGACATCATTACTGATCAGTAATTCTCTCAGCATTTACTAATTATTAATTATTTTTGAATTAAATAATATTTATAGGCAATTAATTGATTTTCTTCACTAATTGGTTAAATAAATTATTATTGGTAAAAAATTACAAATGTAATTGAGTATTCGAACACTTTTTTTTTTGCTTTTTTTGTAGGATAACCTGATAATTTTTGGTTTAGAATCAAGGTTGTCATTTCAATTTTATTAATATTTCTATTTCATTTAGATTCATAGTATTTATTAAATGATATATTTTTTCTGGGCAAATTCTCCAAATGTCGTCCCTGTTTATTTTAATAACTTACTATGTACATGCTATGTACTTTTTTATAAAAGGACTTGAAATTTATGTTTTATAAATTTAAATAGGCAGTAATTAGCTCCAACGATGAAGATACCAGTCTTTTGCTCTTTTCGTTTATAGAATGTTATGTTATAATCGATATTAGTAAAGATGAAGGTAATCGAAATCTTATATGGAGACGGAATGAAAGTTTCGGCTTCCCAGATTGGAAAAAGTAGTGAGTGTCTTCAGCGGAGACGATCGAGAGAAGAAGTGTCCCGAGATGGAGGCCGCGAACGATGGCCATCGATGCGATGGGGCACTCTCTCGGAGCGGAGGGCCCGAGGTCGTCGACCCTCCCCCTCCCGGGGGCTCCGTGTGCGCCCCCACCTTTGTCCACCTGCCCGATGTACGGTGATTGCCGCGCTTCCTGTTGCACACCTCGGCGGGCCGCCGCGAGCCACAGATGAGCGAGCGCAGCTGACCGCGGCGCCCCGCGATGGGTTAGGGCGCGCGCCCCCAGCCCCCACCGCCGCTCACCGACATGGACGTGTTCGAGGGGCGCGCGGGCCCTCGCCCCGCGCCCGCGCGACCCCACACCCCGGAAGTCACCTTCGACGCCGGCACCGAGTTCAACTTGTCCTTCTTCGACAACCCGGCGAGGGCGCCGACTCCGCCCCCGCCCTGCTCCAGCGCCCTGACGCCGCCGCCCCCAAAAAGAGGTACCAATTCGCACTTCGCCCCCGGGTCGATGCCCCCGCGACGTACAATAGCGCACCGTGTCGCCAGCGCGCTCACCAACGCTGCCTACGGTCGAAAGCGTTGACCATCATCTGTCAATCGAATGGCAGATCTGCGACCGTCCATCCGCGTATTACGATATTTGCCAATATGTACATACGTCTGTCTACATGCGCGCGTACTCGGCGGCGATGTCGAGAGGTCGTTGCTCAAACCAGATTCTAGTGTTGTTCGTTTCCATTAGGGACCTATTATATGGCTAGCTCTATTGCGCGGATAGATAACGATATATGTACGTCGATTTCTTATTTAGATGTAAAAGCGCCTCTCGCTCTCCAACGCACGTGTATCATATGTGTATGTATACATATATACACACACACACACATATATATTTATTTAGTTATTTTGTTGTTTAAATTTTTACTGGATTTATTCAACACGTTACTCGCATCTCATTGCCAATATTTCGACCACCAATGTTGGGGTCATCATCTTGGGCGTATTTATATTTATGTGAATTTTGTTAAATTATAATTTAGCTTGGTTTAAATTTAGTAACGAGGCATTTGAAAGTGTTTTCGCATCGTCTCTTCTATTGAGTGATATTTTTATTTTAATTTCGATTTCAATTGCTTCTCTATAATTTTTTACAATTGGGATATAATTTTGCCTAAGGTTTTTATCGAAAGTGTGGTTCGCTAAATTTGATTTTTCATCAAAGCATTTTATCGCGTTTCTATGTTCTATTTTTCTTTGTGAAATCCTACGGTTTGTCTGAACAATGTAAATTTTGTCACAATTGCCACAATACATTTGGCATACTCCATCTGATTTGTTATTTATTTAGTCATTTCCTTTCGGTAGAATGGTTCCTAATTTATTGTTAGATTTAAAAATGGTTCTAACACCCTCTTTGAAATATACTCGCCCTATCTTTTCCTATATCTCTCGAACGGTTCGGTGATTATTGCGCAGATGAAAATTGCAAACAGCGAAAATTTCAAAGAACAAAAATTCTGAACATGTATGATAAATATACACATATACGCAATCAAAAGTAAAATATATTTGACAATCAAACACTTTTTGCTGTATGAATTTTTCGTGTGCGTAATTTTTGTCTGCGCAATAATCCAGACACCCCTCGAACGTATGGCATATGTGAAATACCATTAAAATTTCCATGTTTTTCTTTCTATTGTGAATATTAGTGATGCCATTCAATTTTAATGTTTATTTGACATTTTTAAATTCCTAAAATTGATGTTTATTATGAAATAGGGAAGCTGCTATAGAATTAAGTTATGAAGGATGATGGTGCGAATTAGCATTTAGTCTCTGCCATTTTTAGAATAAAGTAGTCTAAAAATGGCAGAGACTTGTTTTGTTCAATTTTAATTATAATTTTTTTTTTCTTATCGATTATTTATGTGCTATAAACTGTGTGTCCAAAAGTTTCTTTAATTTTATTTTTTTATTTTCTGGTTATGTTATATATTATATGTACGTTTAGTTAAAATTTGTTTGGTGTAAAAGTTAGTAATAAACTAAATAAATAAACAAATAAAAATGGCAGTGATTTCTTATGCTCAATTTCTTTTATAAATTGATTGTTAAAAAGATTCAGAAAAATTCAGACTCTGATTTCTCGATGATTTTAATTTCTCGAGAAATGAGAATTTTCGACTATTATGCTTATCTTTTTTTCGATATTTTTTGATTTAAGCATATTATTATAGTATGTAATTAATTTATATCTACATATGTACATTAAAACAATTAGAAGATTGGCAAAACATTTATAATTTAATATTAATATATGTAAAAATTATTTTAACACACATTATTAGTTATTATTCTTAAAATAACCTTTTAAAAAACACATCTAATATAGAATAGGATACCTTCGTTCTTTTTTATTGTCAATAAAAAAAAATTTGTCGTGGTAAAATTCCTCTCGTTTTGTGTTGTTGTTGTTTAATCGACAACAATGCTTCAAATAGGCATTGTAAATTGTTTGTTCTCTTGCCCGTACATTTATATATTTTGAATTCTTTCTCCATTAATCCGTAAGATGTTCGTTTTCTTAAGCTTCTCTAAATGGAATTTCTTTCTCTAAATGAATATGCGAAGCGAATAACGTTGTAAGTCTGAATTGAGAATATTGATTGAATAACGTTATTTGAGTGATTTTACGATTTTAACATATAAAAGAGTTGGCAACATATTTTTTTCAATTTTTTTATTAAATATTTTTAAAATACCACTATTATATTTAATTTTAAAATTATGTATTAGTAGATAAGTTTGATGTCATACAGTGGAACAACGTAACAAATTCATAACTTACGTTATACCACAATTGAAAATGTTTATTCTTGGCAAAATCCAATTACGTGTTATATAGATGAATAATCGTGAAATATAATATTAAAAAAATCATAAATGCACGTATGTAAATCTGTAAATTAATTTTTTACCTCCTGTAAAGTTGTCTATTACCGTATTTACGACTTACAACGTTATTCGTGTCGCATATTCAATTATTGAACCAACGAGCCAATTTCTCTAATAGATTCTATGGATTCTAATGATTCAATGTCCTTAGAATTTATCGATACTGTGAATAATTTCTGCTTTTGAAAAATAACTAGGTCATTTTTTTTTTGATTCGCGAATGATTTGGATTTTGCAAATATTTAATTAATGACATTAATGTCAGATTTCTTCAAATATTTAATTTATTTTTGATTATCTGATAAAATTTTGAGCTCACAATTGATATTTTTTTAGTTGTTGCAATCAAAAAAATATTATATTAATAATTATTGTCTTTAAAGTCATCAGCATTAATGAAATACTCTTCGTTCCAAGGATCACTGAAATTTAGGTAAATTTGTGCAGTTTAAACTTGTTGCTTAATTCGTAAAAAGCATTCTAGCATCTCCTCCATTGTGTTTTTACGTCTAGAATGAGGTACAAATTTATTTTTCAACTTTAAATATGTACATGCTTTTGTAAAATATTATTAAGTACGAGAAAATATTTAAAAATCCTTACAAATTATCTAATGGCGTTTATTGCTTGGTAATTGTACAAATTTTTTGAAAAATCATACAATATTTTGAGATATAAGAATTCTTGATTTGGCATTTTCTTGAGATAAAAAAAATATATCGTCTACATATCAGAGCCAAATTTTTGGTTTAAAATCAAATTATTTTAATACTCTAGTTTCGAACAAAGGTGATCTCATGGGTGCTCCTTCAATTTGTTTGTAAAATTGTTTTTTGTAAATGAAATTAGTTGAAATAAGACAATGGTCTATGAGATCTATAATGTATTTAGAGATTTTTTATTTCTTTTAAAATTTTAATTGCTAGTAATATCGGGATATTTTTTAAACTGATCAAAGATTTTCGACTGATAATTTAAAATTTTGATTGTTTTCTAAAGAGTCGTAACAATTTTTAACATGTGATTTCAACTGTAAGTGTATCAACTGCAGTAACAATAGGTCTTAATAGTATGTTCTGTTTATCAATTGTCGGTAATTGACGTGACGCTTTTTTGTTAGTAAATTTTATAGTTTTAAATTCTAAATATGAGGTGGTGTCGTTATCTTTCAATATGTGAATGAAATCATAAATTTGCCATTTTTATTTATATGCATTATTAAAATATTTTTTTATGCATTTTGAGTATGGTTTTCTTTGTGAATAATGGTATATAATAAAATTCTAGAAAATAAATAATTAATAGATATATAATGAATCAAGACAGATTCTTGTGTTGTTCATATAGCTTAAATAACTTTTATACAATTGTAGAATCTAGAGCAATTCAATCGTTGCGCGAATAAATAAAAATGTATTAAAAATGCTTCTAACTCTATTGCACATTTTATTAGAAATAAAAAAAAACTGAATCATAAAGCTATGTATTAAAATAATAATAACTGATCCACATTCCTAAATATCTTAAGCTTCCTTATAACGTTTTTTTTTAATAATTGAGAATAATCATTTCTGTATTCAACACTCTTTATGTATGTACTGTTCGAAATAATCCTTCTACCAATTCGCTGAGGATAGTGACTTTTCTTATTAAAGAAATAGGCGTAGTGATTATTCGTTGATTTTTAAACCATATATTTGCTGTTCTATATAGGAAAAGAATAAGTGGATGATAATAATTTGTTAATAAAAAGCATCTTTTGTATTACATTAATTTTATTAATGTTTATAACTATTGCTAAATAATTTTATTATGCAATTTAAGAATGTGTTTTTCGTGAATAATGGTAAATACGTAGATGATGACTATGATTTTTGTGTAGTTTATATATTATAGGTTACTATTACACGGTTGTGGAAACTACATTAATTGTTAATAGTTAATGATGGATAAAAAATGTCTCTAACTTTATTGCTTATGTTTGTTGGAAATCAAGTAAAAATAAATCCACATTCCTAAATATCTCAAACTCATTTATAATGTCAATAATTTTAGTATTTCTCTATGTATTGACTGTTTAAAATAAAAATCCTCCCTATTCACAGTGAATACATAGCAATTTATTTATTTATTTAGCTTAATTGCTAATTTTTACATCAAACAAATTTTTACTAAACATATATATATATAATATATAACATAAAAATACTATTTTTTAATGCATGAAGGTGTTTTTTTAATCCATTTAGGAAACCCGTTATAGTTTTATTTTTGCGGATTATCCTAGGAATATTATTATACAAATTAGCACCTCACATAATTCCCCTAGCAGTACTCGTTTTCATATATCTAACTATCCTTAAATTTTCTCTATTTATAGTAATAAATCTATGTACATCTTTATTTATTATTAAATACTTATTAAAATACTCTGGTAACATATTATTTTCTATTTTATATATAAATACTAAAACATTTTTTGCAACATTTGTTCATCTAATTTATTAAAGATATCTAATATTGTCGTACAAAAAGTACTTGTATTTTTTTGTATTTATACTTGACATATTTTTCATTCTGGATAATATATTTATTTTTCTACTTTTTTTAAATATGTAATTAGAATGTACATTAAAATTTAATATCTACAATTACTTCTAAATATATTTTATTATCAACTATTTTTTAATTAATAAGCATACATTTAGTTTCATTCTCTTTTAGTTTAAGTACATTTATTTTTTAACCATATTTATATTATACTTAATTATTAATTTAAATTATCTACAACATATTTATTCTTATTACCTATGTGTCATCCACAAACAGTTGTATTTTACACTATTTTTTACATTATTAACTATATCATTAATATATAATATAAATAGCAATGGTCCCAATTTATAACCCTGTAAGATATTAGTTTCTCTTTGGAATATGCATAATTTATTTTAACTTATTGATTTATTTAATTTAAATAATTAATAATCCATCTTAAATTAAACATTTAGTCAGTTATATTTTTAATTAAACAATTTCTTGGATAACAATTTCTAAATAATTATATTATGCAATTTTTTATATAGTTTTTTCGTGAATAATGTTATAAGGTAAAATTCAAATATTATAGATAATTATTACATATTTACAAGGTGTCTTGTTAAACGAATATGAGTAGTCGTTTCTCGTTTTCTTCTGCGTCGCATTTTTATCGATATTTTGTATAGTCACACAAAATAACCAAAACAAGTTATATAAGTGTAGGTTTTTTAAAAACACATAATTTATTTAATGTAATAATAACAGTTGTTTGTTTTTACATTTCATAGTTAAAGCTTTCTTTTGAAATGTTTTTCCATGTACTTGTTTATCGTAACATTGCTTTGAAATTCGAAAAATGTCGTGAAATACATTATTGCATAATGTATTTTTACATATAGCAATATTTTTTTAATTTTAGTTATGTTTCATAAATATGTTAATAATTAGATAGGAAGTTATTTTATTAAAATTAAATTGTTAGCTATATGTAGTTTTGATATAATTATATCATTTTTATAAAAATAAAAATAATTGTATTTTTATTGATATTTTAAATAAATTGAATTTAGCTTAATGATGGCAATATTTATTTATAAAATTTATTGATTTATTTTGATGTAATAAACAATATAAATATGCAATATACATATGTATATACACTTCATATTTGATTAGTATTGCATTTTGTTGTTATTTCCATCAAGTCTAACATTTTAAAAAGTTTTTTCTATGTGAAAAATAAACTATAAAATATTTTTACGAGTTAGTTAATCTGTATTGAAAGCAATTGATTTTAAAAAAAATTTTAGGTAATTCTCAATGAAAAGTTTATACTCAAGTATTTAAATTCATGTTTAATATTAGCACATCGGTTAATGAAGTTATAAAACAATTTTGTATAAAAACAGAGTAATCAGGAAAATCGCTATAATTACGAACTATCTAGAACAAGGCAAGCTTTAACGTTTAATTTATGTATGTATATTTTGGATTGTTCGCATTTGTCATGTTTTTATGATATACCTATTTTAAACGCGAATATCTTATATTTATAAAGATTTCAATTTGAGATTTCAATTCTGATACGCACACATAAATTAAATGATAAATTTAAACGACTACCACGAATTTGTTAAAAATATGATTACATTTAATTGTAATCGTGACATATAAATATTAGAATTTCACCAAACCACTGATACAGATTTAGTAGTGCACAACGTTGTGTTCAAATATGTAATGAACTATGAAATATTTCTATCGTTCTTTCATACATCTGTTTCAGCTTAAAACTGTAAAACCGAAAAAATGAATTCATCAGAAACGGAAACTTACAATCTGATTTTGACTTCTACGGCCTAAGGCCCTTTATGTACATATTATAGGTATATGTAGGAATCTTTTAAGCTATTTTGCTAGTTGAAGATATTATGCAAGTAGTAAAATAACATTTGCCTTTGTTTTTCATGTAATAAAAAATGTTATATATATATATACGAGTAAACATATTACTCATAATTATTTCACATAATATTTTGGAAGGAAAACTTGGTAATGAATCCTTAGAAAGAGTGTTATTCGTATTAAAATATATCCTGAAATAAAAGTTTCACCTGTGTCACAACACTTTGAATGTGACTTCTTTTCATAAATAAAAATAAATTTATTTAATAAATTCATAAAACAAACACGTTACGTTGTATAACACACTTTCTTAAATAATTATTTTGCATAAATACATTTATTTTTCACATGAAATAAATATATGCTCAAAGCAATGACATAAGCATTAAACATATATTACATCTTAAAATTTCAGTCGCTTCATATTATAAAATCTAATATTATCGATAATAAATAATGTTTGTGTAAAAAATTAGATGAATTTGAAATCAACGCTTAGTATATAGTTTAAAAAAAGTTAAAAAATATTTTACTGGCTCATAATAATAAAAACACTGTCCACTATCAAATTTGTCACTTGTTTAGAGTACCCCAGGGATTCACTTTGGGTCCTTTGCTTTTTCTTCGCGTTATCAACGACATGCAAAAATTGAAAACTGCAGAGTTTCTCTTTATTATATATTATTATAAAAAGCTTTTCAAAAAAAATTACTTGAAAAAAGAATAAATTATGAGTTAGTAAAAACAATAATAAACTTTTATTTATTGTAGTAATATTTTTCCATGTATCTAAAATATTTCCTTTAATCGATTGTGATGCAATATATTTTATCGTTATGTGAATCAGACATATATTGTAACAAAGAGGCACATATTTGGAACGTTAAATTAAATCTGACCTGTCAATCAGTATCTGATAATGGTTAATTAAATTTATTGAGAAATTGCTCAAGTTTACATGCTGGATTGTTCGTATAACATTGTGCTAAATATTTATTTATAAGCTACATTATAAACATCGTATTTATTTAACAATTATGAGTTCAGAAAAGACTCGATTACAGTGCTTATGTTTCGAGTAAAATAATTCAACTACCTGCAACTTATCAGTTTTATTATTCGCTAATTTAGTAGATATAATATATGTGGTTTTTAGTAACCATTTGAGATGTTTATAATGAATTGAATATATTACAATGTTATAAATAAGATAAACTATAAATATCTGCCTTTGCAATCATTAAATAAATATTTAAATCCTTTAATTGTTTTTAGTTATATAAGTTCTTCTTATAATTTTAGTGATAATTCTGTATTTTTACTTTAAAAAATGTCCAAAACTCAATCGGGTATGTTCATTTTAAGAATATCAGCAAATTGTTGATTGGAATCAGTATCAGGAACCATCAAGTGCTGACATTATATAATCAAATCTTCATAATATTTTTCTGTTTAATTTTCTTTCTTGTATAATTTATTTTTAATTATATTTTTTTAACTTTTACATAATTGGAATGTGTAGCTTTAAATTTATACGTAGTTTTTGCTATACAAATTCATCTGTAAAATTTCCGGAAAATATTATTATTAGATTTTAAGTTTTACAGATTGCCAATATATGTAGATAGATAAAATTATTTTTATATAAATTGTTGAAAATCTGAGAGTTACAGTCGAGTTCTTAAAACCAAGAAGATATGATTGTATAATTTGCTTTGTTAAAAGCCTTGTCAAAATATGTATATATAAGTATTTAAATCAAGGGTTTTTAATCAATATTCACATAATAATGATTAATTGCATTGATACTATGTAACCCTAATGTTTGCACTACACTCTGGAAGTTGTCCGAACCGAAGTTCAACTGAAATCGGCCGAGGTCACCGACTTCCGAGTAGCGGCCACACTGCCACAAATTTCATATGTCATCCAGACGGCGGGCGTGAATGACGTACGCACGGCGGCTGCTGTCATGCTGTCGCGCGATCGAAAAATGTGCCAAATAATCGCAATTTTTAAATTGTCATGTACTGATAATTATAAACGTTTGTGTGATCACTCACCAATACAATATCAGTGAAAACTTTTCGGTCGTAAATATTCAATTTACACAAAAATTTTGTCGGCTTTTGCAAAATGCAATAAGGCATAAAAATGATACTTTAGAATACGAACACCACATCTGTGGCTATCCTAGAATTTGTCGCCAACGATTCTAAATAAGAATTCGTTATGGTGTGATATTTATATAAACCGATCTAGGATATTTGAAACAATTTTTTTTAACAAAATCAAGTAGTACTAATTATTTTTTAATTATTTAATTTTATACGAAAAAATCTGTTAGAAAAATATACTATCAAAAATATAATTAATCCCTTTCGGTGCCCTAAAATATTCAAAGATGTCAGTAAGAGTCTGTTGAAGTCCCCGATAAGCATGTGGTATTATAACTTAACCACGTGACCACGATGCAGCGTTCGTCATGCATGTTGACTGAAGTTGAAGCGAGTTACTCGTTCTATCTCAGTTTGCGAAAAACCATATCATTATCTCTCTCACTCTCGTCACTTACCACGCGAAAGAGCGAAAGGGGAAGCTGCTCCGACTTCGGATCCTTTGACTTCGGTCCGTTTGCCGACAATGTTCGAAAACGCCCGAAGCTGGCCAAGTCAACTGAATTACCCCCACTTAACCTCCCGTTCTCGGTAACCTCGTACCACTTCCGAGAGATTTTAAATATTTATTTATGATTTTTAATGTAGCATAAATTAATTTAAAAAATATCTGTTTTATACGGAGTTCTTAATTTTAAGCAGTCTTGTTAACTTTGAATAACACTTGAATAGCTACCAATGATTGAATTATTTTATTTATTAAAAGTACTCTTGAGTTTTAATTTATCGTAATACTGTTGGAGAATCGTGCCCTAGAGTGTCGCGATCACGTCCCATATTCTTGGTTGTTGCGGTCATGATGCTAGCGCTTGAAAACGCTCCTCTTGCTCGTGCCATCCAGCTTCTCCATGGCATACTTAGCTAAAAGGCCGGGGTTAGTTTGCGTCAAAGGGTTTGACGCTTTTAGGATGGCCTACACAGTCACCGGACCTAAATCCTATAGAGCATTTATTGTCAGAATTAAAAGAAAAGTTGCAGATGCAATGAAGAAAGTTGTCTTCTTCCATCCGCAAGTCATTAGTTGATAGTATGTTAAAAAGGGTTGCAGCTTTAAGTATAGCTAAGGGTGGGCCTAGTAAATATTAAAAATAAGTTTAAAATAAACACTTTAAACAAGCTTAGCCGGTATTTTATGCATATTCTCACGATTTTTTAAGATATAATACAGTTTTTGGGGTGCACCATTATTATGGCCAAGTATGTATATTTTAATATACTGTCAAGTTAAATTTTATGTATTATGTTGATTTTTGTTTTATGCTGAAGCTAAATTCTTTAAAGAATGGCACACAGTGGTACCTGTTATTTGCGTTAACACAGTCAGTTCGAGAGCTATCCATTTCATTATTATGCATAATTAAGAAAGAGATAGCATGTTTGCGTTTACGCCCCTATTTTAAGCTCTAAAGCACACGATACGGATATACGTTCGATATACTTATGTATTATTAAAAATAAAGAATATAGTATTAATTTTAATTTATATTTGTTCAAAATATAAACAGGAGTAATGATAAGTATAATTAATGCATGCAAATATCTGCCCAAATTAATTACTTAAATTTTTATAAAGGAACCGGGTACCCGTTTTGGTTCCGGATAATTTTTGTCAACTATTGTATACTAACCCGGAGTTCAAATTTACGAATATTATATATCTTGGATTTTTAATTTTATCTTGAATTATCATATTATCATAATCGATACCCTGCTTATCACTACCTACTCTGTACGAAGCTGTGATTTTAACGGACTTCTTGGAAGCACCGAATATCGTTGCCCGGCCCAGAGCTTAACTAATCTCTAAATCGGTTTTTGAAATTGAAAAAAATGATGGAGAATTTTGCCTCTTTAAAATCGTGTGACAACATATTTTTAATTTAAGAAATTAAACATTACATTGAAATTAAAAGAATCGGACATCCGTTAATATTATCCTTAAAACACGCGGGTACCCGGGCCCGGTTCCGTATGAACGTATATCCTATCGTGTGCTTAAGATATAATAGTAGGCGCGTCAACCCAACTTTCCATCTCTTTCTCAATTATAAATAATGATGAAATGGATAACTCTCAAACTGACTGTGTTAACGCAAATATAGTAAATGCATTTGATGTTTTTTTACTTAAGAATAAAATGAAAAGCTGGGCTGTAGAATAGTTGTGAAAGTGCCTTTTTTTAACTCAATCATCTGCAATTTCTTGAGCTGCAATATTATTTTGTAAAAGGACTGATTGAGGTAAAAAAAAATCTATATCATCGTTTTTACGCTTGACATATATTTTTGAAAGGTAACATGTTTTTTGTGCCATTCCTCACTTTGTTATTACTTTACACAATTTTTTTACACGTAATTTTTTGCCCGATTTTTTTTAAACCATCTTGTCCGCACTTTCCGAATCGCCTATGACTGTGGTCATTTGGCTCCTTAATACGCTGGCATTACACATTGACCTGTATAATGTTAGCTATGAGAAGCTGGTCCAGTTAGTATCATTTAATTTTGATATTTTATGATTTTTTGTTTTGTTTTAAAACTTTTTGCGTAATATTCCAATTATGTATATGTATATGCATTTTTTTGTATTAGATAATACAATTATTGTTTTGGTCCATCTAAGTAAATAAATATATAAATTTACATAAATAATTCACATATTAATTCAATAATATTGGTAGTTTATTTAAAAAAACCATCTAACATGCAATTTTTTGTACATTTTAAAAATAAAATCTGCCATCGTGAATTTTGTGCCCTAATTTATTTTTTAAATATCAAAATGTAAAGCACAGATATGCTTTAACGCATATAATAAAATACGTACAATCAATGCGCAAAGCACGATTGACTGAAAATTAAATTTAAAAAAAAAAATGTTCATTTTGGGATTACTTAATTTGCAATAAATAATATAATAATAATCTGTCTCTAAATCGTATCGAATATCGGGATCAAACTTTTGAGATTCAGATGACGAAGTCGAAGTTAGAACTGTTGGTCGACATTTTTCCGACTCGATTTGAAAGCTTTGTGATGGCTAAAAACCACATTTTTCGATAGATATAATTTGCTATTTTTGTAAAAAAATATAGCGTACGAAAACAGAAGTATCGTTAAACCCATACTTAATAATAGTATGGTAGGATTACATTTTTACAAATTATATCTTAATTTGTTTTTAAAAAATATTAATTGCATCCCCCGCTAGCTACGATTCTGTTTGCGTTTAGATTTTAATAAAATATTGTGCTGCTGAGTTTTAATTGTATATGTATAGGTAGGCGGGCATTTACGTGACGTTACGACCACCTGCGCAATCAGTACATGCGCATTTTACACCTTGCGCTGCATATTGTCTATATAATGAAGGCACTTTGCGAACTGTGATCGAATATGCGTTACTCGCACCCTGGTATCATACACGGACGGACCTCTTCATCCGTAGCGGACCTCTTTATCCCCCGAAGTCACTTACGGCCGTCATCATTCTTCTTAGACAGCATCTGTTGTTTATCAAAGTTGTGCATATCCGATTTCGGGTGATATGGATCCCGGTGAATAGGGGTATGTGATTTTAATATTTTATACATATATTTATTGCGTATAATTATTTCCATTACCGGTAATACTGTGATTTTTAATCAATAAATGTATAGTAAATTAATTAATTAATAATTGATTTTATTACACTACATTATGACAAAGTTTGTACTTTTGTATTAACAATTATTAATTTATTACGTCTTTAATTGAGCATTAATTAATTATGAGGCTTATATTATTTATATAGGTACATATGATGACTCATAGCCAATTAATGTCTTAATTAAATCTATCGCCGCAAAAATGTTATACTGCCCTTTGCTATTGTCCATCGAATATTTGTGCAGCGGTCTATCCCTTGTTTAGAATTCCCCATCATTTCACTAATTGCGAATTTATTAATGGAATGCTTTGAGCTTAATAATTATGGAATTTCACTTGCTTATTCAAAACTTAAAATAAATATTGTATTAAATGGTGGCATATATTTATACAATAAATATTACTAATATTTAGCTTAAATTTATCGCAATAAATTGCGTTTTATCACAATAAAATATTTATATATTAAAATTGCAATTTGCGTGTATGTTTTAGATGTATGTATTTTTCATGCTGTGTAAGATATTAAATATAACACAAAGGATATATCTCCTTCCTTTGAATCAAAGTTCTTTACACTTATATTCAATATCCCGATAGCTAAACCATTATAATACGGCATACGTATGATATCCACGCTCGTCATAGGGAATGCATACGAATATTAAACACATTCGTTCAAAATACATGCCGCTATTATTTTTTTTTGCTGTATCGAATCTGCGCCTGTCAAACCCTCACAAAACTCGACCCTCCAACTTCATAGCTACCGTATAACACAATGTGTTTAAAACAAACATTCTTCAATTAAACTCCTAAATAAAAAACAAGAGTGTGCAAATATACCGATGCTGCAATTCGTAAAATCGGACCTTTGTTTTGTTACGTGAATCGTAAAATCATACTTCCATTTCCTACTATTTGGAAAAAAAATGTGAGAGGGATATAGCGAGTATTTAAATTCCGGGTTTATCGCGATGAAAACTTACGCGCGAATTTATTCCTTTTCAGACAAATTATTGATTCAAGATTTGGCTTGATAAAAAAACGCGTTAATTAAATGTTACTTATTTTTATAAATTTATTTCATATACTAATTGAATCAGATTTATTAAAATCACAACATGAAATATGTATTTCTTAAATAAAATATTAATTACATTTACTATAAAAAGCTTTAAGCGTAATATTGCCGCAAATTTAACTTAAATACTGAATGTACAATAAATGTAAATATACATTGAATCTGTGAAATTGTTTATTACATGAAAACGGAAAAATATTGCATAATTTATGAGAAGCTATTGTGAGAATTGGACGTCATGGAATTCTTAAACTGGCAATATAACAAATTTAGCTCGAATTATACATTATCAAGTGTTGTATGGGTACTTCAATACGATTCGTTTATTTCACATTACTAATTTATCAATAATAAATATAAATTTTATTAGCTAAAACGAAAATATAGGCTTTAACTAATTCAAGTAACACTAATTCATATTATTTCAGTGAAAATATTCATACAAAAAATAGTAAATGCTTAAAAATTTCATACCAGATAAAGTGCTCGAAATAAAATAAGGAATTCTAAAAAAATTCGGAATCGTTTTTATTTCGATAAATTCAACGTGACATATGATTTGCTTAATTAATTAATTAAGCAACTGGCTTGCACTTTTAATGAATTTTCAGATTAATTCACGTTAAAAGCAATATCACAGATTCGGCGTAACATTTTCTGTCAGTTGCGCTAACTAGTTTTGTTACATATAAAATGTTACGCTCATTAATAACTTTATTATTTATTTTCACGTCGGCAAATATGAGAAGTAATTAATTTATCAAATGTGTTTTTTACGTTTCATATTGAAAATATAAATTCAATTAATATTCACTGGAGAATTTATGAGCAATTATTGAGAGTGCATTTGCGCGCATTTTAATGTAGTTTCAATAATCGGCAATAATGGAGGCAAAATATGTTTTTATGCTACAAGTACTGTTATTTTTCGTTTATTAATTCTATATGTATTTTGGAGTAGCAAAATTTGTTCTAGACTGAAAAAAAATAATATATCAATCATCCAAATAGATTTGATTACGGAAATATCGCTCCTTGTTAAGTATTAAAATATTACGTTTATTACCCTAAAATGTTGAAATTAATGGAACACTATAGAGGCAATTTAAAAAAACTTAGCTTAATATCAATTCAGATAGACATATTACAACACAATGCATTGAGTCGCAGTCGGAAATCGTACCTTTGATTATGGCATTAGATTAATTAATCAAATATTGATTTACGAACAGTCATAACCCATTATTTTATATGCTTATCAATCGGAGGCATTGGTATATTTTTATTTACACGTCCTGGTATTTTTAAGGATAGGTATATACTATTTTATTATAGAAAAATATTTTTCATACAAACATATATATTGGTATATAGATTGTTAAAATTCATTCATATTTGCTTTTATGCATTTTTGGTTTAAAAATTCACAGTAATATTTTTTATCGTAAAGATATTTATAATTTTAATAGAGGCATACATATTTATGTTCTTATTCTTTGGCTAAGCCACGTAATAAATCTACTTAATCATTGCACTTATTATATTCTATTACAAACCTGAAAATTGTCAATATACAAACAATAATTTAATAATTAAATATAAAAAAGGTTATAGTGCACTTCTAAAATAAATGAGCATCATACCACATTTTTCTCTAGCTCCACATGGCTATTGTTTAAAATATTCTTGTGTTTTGGAAGCTCGTTGAGAAGGTGGATTGCTCATGCAAGAGGAGCGTTCTCAAGCGCTGACGTTCTGGACGCAATGGGCAAGAATAAGGGACGCGATCGCGACTCCCTATTTTACAGACCAATAAACTGCGGACTACAACTATGATTTTTTTCTCACAAGTAACATTCTAAATATGAAATGGTACTTGTCTGTGCACTCCAAAAAATTCTAAAAAAATGGATTTATAAAGATCATATTAATAAATAATTACAGATATATTCATTACGAAATATGCCAATTTTACATTGTGTCAGGGATGTTATTTTTGTAACGATTTTACAATATATTATTTCTGTTTATAATTGTATCGTTCACGTATATGCAAAATCTTATTATTCGCGTCTGCATCCAAAAGATCCGGCCTTCTGCAAAGTTATTGATTGTTTGTCAGAAGCAAGTCTAAAGCACTAGTTATCGATTTGGGCGCTGTGTATCCAATTTTATACACATGGACAGCCCGAAGGAGGCATAGTGTTCTCCCACTTTTTGCTGCCACGATCAATTACGACGAGCTAAGAGTGTATTACAATTAGCTTCTTAGCAATGACCGTTGCGTTTATATGATTTGTCATTTTGGAACAGCCGTTAAATATTCTGAATAAATATGAGATATTGTCTATTGTCACGTACGGACCGCACTATATGGCATGAAAAATGATAAATATATTTATGGCGCTCTTTATGCGTCAATTTCAATAAAAGCTTTGCTTTGATAGACCGCACAATTTATTCAATAAATAATTAACAATTATCAAATGTTATCTGTAATAACTGTCATGATGTTTAATAAGGCAAAAACATTTTAATATATTAAAATATCTCCGCGGACGGGTTGTTGACACCTTCCCTTAGCAACTTTAAAAAGTGCTTTATTTAGTAGATTTTATGCTGATAATATACAGATACGATCTCAGGTATTTTCTTAGAATTCTCTCCAACTAAAGGAGTACTCGCCTCAATTAGATTCTAGACAATGGAGCTATGTTCGAGAACGCTACGAATTAGCGTATTGTACAGAATGCGAATAGGCAATATACGAGCTCCTTATAATGAAGTCAAGCTTCCTAAAGTTTTGGCTTTGTGATATTAATTTATGGATAGTATAAATGAGTCTCTGTATATAAATATAGTGTGTCACTTTTACGTCACAAATTAAATCAGAAAAGTGCATAGGCATAATGGTATCGCAAAGGTTATTTATGGCAACAATCTCTAGGTTCGTCGGACTGCCATTACTAACACAACGATGTAAATTAGTGTAGGATATATTTGAAAACACCTCATCTGGATTTGAATTTCATCTGCGTTAGACTAGTATTATTCATATATTCTGTTTCGATGTTCGAATGCATTTAGAGATCGAATATGTAACTCGACGGATGAAGATCGTGTGACAATTGTAGGCTATCGGTAATCGGAAAAGCATATCATATACATCAGATTTCCCATAAAGCATTTCAAGTAGTAAACAAATTTTCTTCAAGATGTCTGAAAAAGGCTCAATTTATTATAATAACAATTATTATTTTGATCGATTTAAGCATATTGAATAACCATATAAGAGGTAAAAATTTTATATAACACAGAAATTATTTTTTAAATTAAGAAAAACTAGTACCATAAAAGTGAACTAATTAATTTAAAAGAAACCTCAAGTGTTTTCGTTCTTTGTTGTCATCCGAAACGTTGGCCGCTAATTTAATAATATATATATATAAAAAACCCATTACCTAATGTTTACTCATATAATTATTCGTATGGTTTCGAAAAGTTCATATACATTGAGAATTACGTTTTACTTAATCACAAATAACGTGAATAATGTATATATTTAGTCCAAAGTTAATTAAATATAAAATTATATGTTTTATTTATTTGAGAAAAACACTATTTGTATTAAAATTGATAAAAAATAACTCATTTTTATTCAGTGATGAATACTGTGACACGTTGTTTACAATTTTCCGCTACAAGGTTATGCACATCATAAAAATAATTTCAGGTATTTTTAAATTTGAATCGATTGGGAAAAAATTTTACCGCTGTTCTTTGTCTATAATTGTAGTGATAGATGAGAGTTTAAGTCTGCAGTATCATAATTGCAATTAAGATGCTTTCCGTCTAGAAAGGGCTTAATATACATAAAGCAAATACAGATTCATAAGTATATTCTGATGTATTTTTCTTTGGACAGTGTTGTGAGCGAAGGCTCTTCTCTCCGTAGACGCGCTGCCTCATTTCAATAACCAAATGGGAAATTCAGAAACGGATCAATGAATGCCATTTCCATTTTTTATTGCATAAATAATGTGCTTATGTATCATTGGCGAAATTCGCTACATATAAATTTACAATCCTTTTACTTTCCCCAATATGTTTTCGATACTATACAGAGAATGACGCTTAGTTATATGTCATATTTTTATGAGGTCAAAACTACTAACTACAAAAATAAAATAAATTAATTATCAATTAATCTATCAAATTCATTAAAATTCTGTATATGATTGGGTTTAATATTAAAATCATGGATTTATGAAATAAAAATAGGGAAGTAATGGGTATCAAATTTTTTTAAAAATATATTCTTTGTGCTCAATTGAGCTACTCGATATTTATAAAGCATCTCTTGCCAAAAAAGTCAAATAAATCGAGTACTATAAGCTGTAACAGATTAATTAATTGAAAATCTATGTATTATATGTATTTTCAATAGTAAAACAATCTACGCTTTGCAAATCCGCATATATAACAATCAGATGCATCATAATCAATAATAAAAGTGTTATGATACCCTTGAACAGTGCTCCTCAATGTTTTTAGGGCAACGACATTCTCAATTTGAAATTATAAACTCGGTCCGCTTATAAATTTAAATGTTTCACTCTTACCATATGCTTAAAACAGTGGATGGACGTTGAAAATTTATGAATACATTTTAAAAAGCTCGTGTATTGGTATATTCCAGGCCTGTTCAACAAGTCGATCGCGATCGACTAGTAATTCGTTGACTATAACCCGGTCGATCGCTACATCGGTTTTGATGCCGAAGAACAGTTATTAGCATATATAAATAACCACATTGTTGGAGTTAAAATGGCAGATTATGGAACTTGAAGAGTTTTTGTTGACGTGTCGAGTTGTATTATTGTCGGCTGTGATTTCGATCCACTGATGTCTCTCGTGTTAATTTCTCTTCCTTTAGCAATTGTCACATTTTATAATGTCGCTTCTTGGGAACCGTATCGCTTTGTTCATGTCCTAAAAGAGAAACGGTCTAGTGACCATAGGATAAAATAACAATATTATTATGTGCAGACTCTAGCATATAATTTTCACGAGACATGGGAATTAGTCTATTTTTTGACATTGTTGAAGAAAAAGGAAATTTAGAGCGCAATTTTAACATTTAAATCTGAGTTATATATTTTATATTATACTATAACGTTATAAATGTTTTACAAACAATATTAAAAATCAATTTAAATTTTAAAATTATATTAAGTCGATCGGAGAGTGTCAGTAAAAAAATATAATCAATAAGTTGGCCATCCCTGGTATATTCAATACAAAACGAAATAGATTGTAAACAATTTTATATGTTATAACAAATATTTATTTTTCTGTTCTACTTATATTACGCTTATACATATGTGAAAATATCTCACAAGTTACGACTAAATGCTTGTTAATACGTAGTTTTTAGATTTTTACTTTTTACTTCATATGAAAATTATTTCAGACGCAATTCAGCAAACTCTTGATAAAGTTGGATTTTTATTTGATGATACGGAAATGCAATTATTACGCTTAAGTGCTCACATTCAACGTGATAGCGTATCCTTTAAATTTAAAGTTGTATGCGCTGTCGCTTCAGGCTTCATGTGTTACATATTCACATGTGTATATTTTTTACATTTGAAACTGAGAGATGTATGTATTAATAATAAATAACTGAGACCACAGTTATTACTACTAAAATTATTACTGAGTAAAGTTAACGTATTAAATATCATGAGTTTGAACTCTCAGTGAAAATGTATGTGCAGCAAAACAAGAGTCCTTAAAGATCTAAATACAATATATTACATTATAACCACAGAATTAAAACTATTTATTTTAATTATATCATTTCTGTTATTTAATTATATATATATAATAATTCATTTTAATGCTTATTTTTATTTTCATGATTCAAAATATAATTTCATTATGATAGCTCCTTTTTCACACCGTCTGTATTTTTATTTTTTTCGACTAGGAAGTGTTTATTTTTTTACCCATACACGCTGCTTCCAAGCCTTCCCAATCTTATTTAGTTTCTCAGACAGTTGCTGAATAGTTTGAGTAGGATTTGATATTGCATTCTCGGCGTAGCGTATACTAAATGAAGCACTTTTTAAAGTTGCTAAGGGGTGGTGTCGGCAACCCATCATTGCTCGAAGACTTTCAGCTGCTCTAGAGTGTCGCAATCGTGTCTCTTATTCTTGTCGCTCCTTTTGCATGAGCAATCGCAATGTTTTCTGCGATAGCTATGAAGAGCTAGCAAATTTTATGTAGGGAATACTCAACTAGTGATTTTTAATTGTATAATTATTGTTTAAATAATAGCCATCACGACGCTATATGAAAACCGATCAGATTTGTAATAAAAATTAAATAATATTCTTGCGAGATTCCTGATTTTATTTGATTGTCTTTGGTGAATTTACACTTAAGAAATTTATTTAATATTTATTTTATTAATTTATTTAGCTTAATAGCTAATTTTTACATCCTTAAACATTTTTCCGGCCCGCGAGATTCATCAAACTTTTACAAAATATATTTATTTTATAATCCCCAATACACTATAAATAATTTTTCACTACAAAAAATGTCTATAGTGTATCTAAATCTAATATGGGGATGTATAATTGTATAAATGGCCCGCGGAATTATGATGCATTTCCAAAGTGGCCCGCAAGATCATTTGTGTTGGCTACCCCTGCATTAATGTGTCGTCCGCAAACAGATGTATTTTACACTTTTTACATTATATCATTAATAAATAATATAATTAACAATGGTCCCAATTTACACCCCTGTGGTACACAGTGAGATAGTAATTTCTCTTTAGAATATTCATAATTTATTTTAACTTTTTTTTAAAATAATTAATAAACCATCTTAAAACTATTTATTAAGTACCCACATTATAATTTATTAGTTGTTTAATTTAGTTTTTAAATTGCTCAACATCAAATAGATTACTGAAGCATAGAATAATTATAATAAATAACAGTGGCATAATTAGGGGTTGATTCGTATCAATTGCCCCTCTACTTCAAGCGGATTTAATTAGCCAATGAATTTATAATAAAATAAAATATTAATATAAAACATTTCTTTTTGGAATAAAATAATTCAACAACAAAAATCAAGGGTTTAAATACAATAAAAATATAAATTTATTATTAATATGTAGATAGAAAGTTTTGGATTTATTTACTATGCAAATATAAATTCTAAAAAATGTATATTTTTATACAATACACCCTTCGATGTTACAGTAAAAATTTTGGTAGTCACAAGTCAGTTGATTTTCATGCTCGAATGTATGCAATTCAATTTGTTACTGAACTTGTTCGACAGAGCGCATATGTAATAACCGCATTTTGCTGAGAGTAACTTTAATATTAACCTAAACCGACGGACATAAAAGCAAAGCAATGTGTTAATATTGCGTTGCAAATATTGGCCAGTCTGCGCTTGTAAATATGCGTGTAAAGGGTGATTCACGATTGATGCTGCTAAAATAAATGCGTACATACTTCGGTTTGTATTATTTGTACAATCTGAGAAGCAATAGCATTTATTAGTAGTAAAAGCGTTATGCATATACATGTTAATAATCTTTTAGTGCATATATGGATGCACAATAGGTTCATTTAAAAAATTGGATTCAGCTTAGAGAACATATGTAGATTATGGTGTATTTAAGGGGTGGTTTGTGCCGATCTATCTTATTACACGCAACCCTCTCCGAGTTCGGAAATGTCATTAAAACTGTTTTGTTTGCGAGAAAAATGAGACCTTTCTGCTGCAGCTTCTGGTATAAAGTTACTGGTGGCAAAATCAACACAGACATTTTAATTGAAACGTTCGTTAGGGGTTACAAAAAAGCTTGTTTGAATTAAAATATGAAATAATTAGTCCTATCTGCCCAATTTATAAATTGATGATACTTATTAAAGGATTAATATAAATTATTAATTTATAAATACAATTAGCAGCAGTGGATAATATATATAGATTCCAGAACAATCATAGAAAATAAATTATTAATGACTTAATTACTCCTATAGTTAAATAATGATACAATAAATACTTACATATTTGTCACTAGATGGTATATAATGTAACTCTAATAAGCAAATATATTTTTAAAAAAATATGAGGGACTTAATTAAATTTTATTATTTATGCGAATTTTTCATTTGAGTCCCGGTCCAGGAAAGTGTGATTGTCGATATTTAATATTGGTGTAGTCCTGATAGACGGAGAAGAGATGGTTCTATATTTTATCTTAAAAGTGGACGAAAGCAAATTAATAAATAAATTGCCTAAGCTTAGGGTTTTATACTTTACTTATCTTTAAATATCTAACAATTGAGAAGACCGTACCAAAGGTCATAAATGTCATTATTGGAGTAATAGCTATCGAGTAGTATTCTTATCAATATAATCCACACTTTGTACTAATTACTTCTCATATATGATTTTGTAAAATTATTCGCAGATTGATTTTCAGAACATATTTTCGTATTATTTCAGCATCTGTTAAATTCTGTTTAGCTAGTAATTTTTCCAAATTATTTGTTCCTATGATATTTAACTTATATATATAGTATATAAAATAATAAAATATGAACTTCATAAAAGTAACGTGAAACTATGTAGTAACGGAAATATGCTATTTGGATAAAACAATAGAAAAAAGTTTTTTGATGTTACGCGAGAGATTAATTTTATTACATGTCACTACTATTATTTTGCGGATTTAGACAAAAATGGTTTTTGGGATGTCATTCGCATATTCAATCCTTCATAGCTTTGGGCGCATATTTGCGAATGACGAATAATAAAGCACGAATCTGTATACAGACATTTTTATTTGTTGGTCACATCCGAAATTTTCCATTTATTTTTATAAAGGCCGCCGCAAAATTTTATTTTAACATTTAATTTTCGGTTTTTATAGACTTCAACTAGTTAAAGATGCTTTAAAAATAATCAAAATACCAACAACGGTTATTTTGAAAAATTGATAAAATATTTTTAACGAAATAAAAGTACTGATTCATTAGATTGATTGCTACCTTGAAATCGGTAGTTTGTCGGTAAATAACAATCCAAATGTCCGGAATAATTTGTATTCGAAATTTTTAAAGAATAATTTATGTTCGAAATAATCCTGTCTATAAAAATCATAATCATTGCAAAGGATCGAATTTTAGGTGAATTGTTAATTATATAAACGGTACCGATTTTGCTGCAATGTTGTCTTCTTGCATATTTAGCTGCTAATGCTTAATGATAATCTCAATCAGCTTAATGCTAATAATGTAGCGTTTTAATGCTGGTATGATATTAATTAACTAGATTACAAGAAATCCGATTTCATTTGCAAATCCATTAAGGTTCTAGTGCTACGAGAGCTCTCTCTTTGACTGACTTCGTCAGAGTTCGCCCGCAATGTAAACTTATGTAGTACATACATATATGCACATTTACCATATACATACATACACGAGTGCCACTTTACAAAGCGCAGCATAATAATAGCTACTACAATGTGCCTCTTAAATTATCTTAATTAGTATATACGATTCAAAGCGCATTATAATTTTGTTCGTATTAGACATGAAGAATGGTAAAATGACGTTTTAATCGCACGTATGTGAATTCAATCTCGATTCTTACGTTTTTATATAAACAAATATTATCTTCAATTAATTGATTGTTTCTTAACGTCATTGCTGAACAAACGGTAGTAAATATTTGGGTTTAAAATGCATTTAACGAACAACGATAATTTCGACTTAAAAAATATAAGATTATTAATGCTTGACATAGAAAAAGTTTTCGACACCGTTTAAACGATGGCTTAACTTAAAAATTATCTAAATATTGTATTACTGTATATATATATATATAATATGGTTATACCTAAAAGGTCGAAGCTATGTTGTTTCGCTAAATAATGAACTCTCTATATCGCCTAAAATTACGGATGGAGTCCCACAGGTTGTTTGCTCGGGTCCTTATGGCACTCAAAAACACTGGCTTATTCATGTACACAAATAATTATTTGAACACTCTTCGATTTCTATTTAATTTAATTTTGAAATCCTCCTGTTTTCCAGAGTTGTTGATATGCTCTAAAGTCACTCCGATTCATAAAAAGGGTGTCAAGTCTCACATAGTCTCACAAAATAGAAAGAGCAAGTTCTGGAGTATATGGTGGATGAGATAAAAGTTTCCTGCCAAGCTTATTGCTTTTATCGAGAGTCAATTTCACCAGATATTTGGAATTATGCTTTTGGTTTCTGTTATGCACAAGTGCAGGCATATTTTTTATTACTCAAACGACCCAACTGATCTATTGTTTGGCCGGATTTAAGAGTTTCGTAATGCATAATCCATTTTTACAGTGGTTCTTATTTGATTGAGCTACTTGACTTTTAAATAAACATTGTTTTCTATAGTCTATCCAAGATGTTAGCGCTCATCATCGTTGTGTTGGAAATAAGTTTTCTGCGAATTTGTTTAAACCGATAGGAATACTAAATCAGGGCTGTTTTAAGGGTAGGGTGACCATATGTTGGAAATTGAATTAAAAATTTTAATGTGTTTTATTTTTATTATAAATTATTGTCATGTTGTGTAATTTTATAATCAATAAAACAATTCCTGTAATATTCTAATGGTATTTTAAAAAATATTATTCAACTTGGAGAGTGATTCCATTACTGCTATCATGTTTTTGAGTTGAATATGTATATTAATAAACAAAATAAGTAAGAAAGTGATATTTTACACTTTCTTTAACAAATTAAATAAAAAAAGTAAAAATTAATTGCACTTGTAATTTCACATGGTCACCCTATTATATTTTCTCACCAATACTGTGACGACGAGCGTTCATATCTTGGACGGACTGTACAATAATTGTTTTTGTGCAACACCCATTACTCATCTTTGGTTAAAAAATAATCAAAAAAATGCGATTCAGATTTAAGATCCGTATGTTATTTGCTAAAACTTGTATACAAAAAAAATCTCAAAATAATTAATTTATCTGACGAATTAAAAAAATAGCACACCCAAAATTTTTTATTTTATTAACCACTATATAAATCCACTAAGTTCTGTTATTTGTGGTTATAAAATCAATAACGACAGTAAAGTAGTAGTAAAAATATATACAGGTTGTTGTAAAAAATACTGTAAATTTTCATTTTTATCAAAAAAAATATATATAAAATTATGCTAAACTCTCTTTCTTTGACGTCTGAGATTCGTGCCAAGAATAAAGAACTTTAAACAATATATGATTCATGTTTATGTACATACATTTATGCATGTATTATATTATATAAGGCTACAGTGACGCATCTGGTAACCCGACCTATAAAATCTATAAATATACATATTTTACCTGTTCTCGTTCAGTATGTGAGTAAAATTCAATTTTTAACACCGACGTATATATAATTCTAATGCAGCAAAACTTTCTTTGCATAAAGACGTTGAAGAGATGTCTCCGCAAGGAGTATTTCATTTTATATTGAAAGGAAGCAAATGCATTACTGAGAACCAAGATGTCAAATCTTCACTACCTTTAGCTGTAGAAAAATACGGTAATTAATATCCGTTCTATAAAGACGTTTTAATTAAAACAGGGGGTACTCAAAGTATGCGCGTTATCTTCATTGAATTTTTCTTATTCATGGATTGATAACTCAGAATTATATTTTCGAGTTTATTTTCTTCAAAGCCCTTCAATATGCTTTTGCAAAACGGCGATATTAATTAAAGTCCATGTGTGTTTATAAGCAGCATCATAAACTCACTAGGTACATTTGTTTTATTTCTTATGCTAAATGCTTTGAATACTTAATGCTATTTGATAGTTAAGTGTAGTCAATATAACCTGAAAATATATACTTCTGAACGTCGAAGTAAAGGTGAAACACAGCAGGACCTAATTTTTTTTCCAGTTCCACAGATATTTGACTTTAAAACCATTTTTGGGATAGTATTGATTTGTTTTCATCCAGGTATTAGCAGTTGGTGGAAGCATTGTGTTCTATCCATTCAAGTCATGATGTTAATATTGTAAATATTTTATTTCTGTGCAGGGTGCATTGCACTGCACATGTAATATATTAATCACAGTATTAATTGCATATATAAAACTATTACTCACTATTGTACATAGCTTGACGATAGTTTGTAGTAATTTATAAGATAATTAAAAGGCTTTGTTTATGAGATGAATACGTGTCATTTTTGAAGTTATCGATCTCTGTGTTATTTGAACTGAAAAATAACTAAACAATGTATTGTTACTCGATTCAGTTGAATCCATACATTGCTGACGAAAAGGCGTCTTGTGGTTATTAGTAGCTTAATAAGTTTAATATATTTTACAAGTGTAAATAATACCAGATAATGATAAAATTTAAAAGTAAGTGAAATTTTCATCTATCGTTTATATATTGTTTATCTATAAAACTAAATATGTATATTTATTATTGGTCTAATCGACTAAAAGATTTTAGGATTCATTTTAATTTAACTTACAATTTACATTACAGTACAATTTAATATAAATATTAAAATAAATAAAGCAACATTGAATGAACTTTTAGCAATAAGTGACGTTTATTATACAGAAAGGTGTACTTTTTTAATGTGCGGTAGTAATTATTAAATTTAGGTATAAAGTTTTACATATTATTAATATTTTATTTTATTAATTAATTAAGCTTAATAGTTAAGTTTTACATCAAACAAATTTAAATTAAACATACATATAATATATAACATAAACAGAAAATAAAAAATACTTATTATTATAATTTATTTCTTAATGTACGAAGGTGTTTTTTTATTCCATTTAGGAAGCCCGTTACATTTTTATTTTTGCGGATTGTCCAAGTAATATTTTAAAATGCGTTTGACCACATTTTTTTAATACTTGACTCTCAATAAACGCGTGACTGAATTCCCAAATTCTCTCGACTCTTCGAAGAAAACCCCTCTCTTATTCTTTATTAACTACACATTTAAATACATACATGCGTCTGAATAATTCGTAGCTTATTTAAATTATTTGACTTCAATATACTATCGAGTATTTTTAGGCCAAAGGAAATCTGATTTTATGAACCAGCTGGTTGTCCATTTTATATATAAGTTTTAGGAGGTTCTAATTGCGTAGTATTTATTCCTAAATCTACATTGAAAATCCGTCAAGTTTATCTTTTCGTTTTCCTTCAAAATATTTATAATTTGTCATTCAAATACTTGTTATTATTATTTCCTGATTCACCCTGATCAATTTTTTTTAATGAATGTTTGATTTAATGCTTCACAAGCACACCTATATCCATAATAACCGTCGGCAGGTTTTACTGCAGTGGTTCGCAAACTATTTTAGTTTGTGACCTTCTATTTCGCTTATGTTTCTGGCTTGTAACTGGTCTGAATTAAACTCATAATTTTATGTAACAATAGTTTTATTTAAAAATGTTGGCATAAATATTTAAAAAAAAACTTTAATTATACAAATTCAATGTTTAATTATACAATGCGTTGCAAAGAATTCATGTTTGTTTATATGTTCAAATCTGTACTTGAAATCGAAAGCTAGACACGTTGTCAGGTGAGACTGAGAGAGTACACGATCTATGTCGCGTCGCTTGGCACTTCATCTGGTGGCTATTAGGACTGTCTACTGTTCGCCACTGATGCCATTACTAATTATTTAAATAAGTTTATTTTCTTATTTTACTGGTACACGATTTAAAAAAAATCAATATACATACAGTAGCGTGCAAAAAATTAAACCTTTAAAATCATCATATTTTATATGAAACTAAGAACGTATGAATTATTGCACATACAACTAATAATTTAAAAAAATTAAAAATGAATGAAAAATATGAAAAGGATTAGATAACATTTTTAGACACAAAGTAAAAAAACTTTTTTTTAAGAAGAAAACTTAAAAAAACAACTTGCATTATTACTAATATTTTTATTTTTTATTTTGTTGCACTCCCTTTAGCCTTCAACCCTGCTAAAACACGCGACGGCATATAATCAATCAAGGATTCAATCAATTTATTGTTAATTTCTTTGTACCATACTTTTTCGAGCATTTCTTGTAGTTTTTATACACTAGATCATATTATTAAGTTATTTAAACCATCAGTATATGAGTAATGCTGAAGTATTGTAGCAATCTTGAGGAGGTAATTGCGAAATATTTAATTTATTCTGATAATATGATTTAAGAGTAATCGCACAAATGCGGGTTCATTGTTTACAAAATACACGTGAAAATTAAATTATTGCATGCAGATTTCAATTTAACTTTATTGAAAAAGTAGTACGTACATCTATTTGAAAATTGCCGAATAAATAATCACATGACGAGCCTTGAACAAACTGCATGTTCCCCTAAAAGGCTTGAAACTTTACTGTATATTTACCACTCGTGTGACCTATTTCTGTCAGCTTTAAAATAGTTATTTTAGTGTTAAAGCGCAAAATTTAACTATCATACTTTTAATTTTATTTGTAGATAAAATTTACATAGTAAATAAATGTATTTATTTAAAAATAATACATGTTACTGGTTTATAACAATTTATTTTAGTACTTACAATTATATAAAAATAATTAGGTGCCAATTTATATACACTAATCTAAATTTCTAGATTAATTTAAATGCGTGCTTTTGCTTCTAAATTAATATGTGTTTATATTAAATTTGAGGTTGCTTTTTTCGTAGTCTACGATACATGATATTCAATATCGTATGTAATGAATATTATTCGTACTTCTAAGATAAACTGACATGGCTATTTAAATAATTTTCTTTGTATATTTGCTAATAGTAATTACAATTCTATTATACACGTTTATTTCAATATTATAAATAATTTTATAGAAATAATAATTATGTATAATACATACATGTTACTGGTTTATAACCATTTTATAACGTTGTAAGTCTGAATTGAGATTTTGATTAAATAACTTTATATGAGTTTCTTTAAAATATAAAAAAACTATAGTTGGCAAAATATCTACCGACAAATAAAAAATATTTAATATAAAAAAATGTAGCGTTTTTAATTTCTAATTCGTTTTTTTCTAAAATTTTTTTATCGTTTTTAAATATTTTTAGTCAATTTGTTTAATAAATATTTTTAAAAGAACACCTAATAGACTAGAAATTTGTTTAAATATTAAACTAGTACAATGTTAATTTTTCACTCGTTTGTTCCATCGCAACTTCACGTCCAAAGTCATGCTAAGGTATTATGCGATATTAGCATTATTAATCGCATTCAATTTAACATGGCAAATTTACTTCGTCATGACAAGTTCTATCGTGTCAATTGATCATTATATATAATTAATATAAAATCGTGCAAAGTGACATATATTTATTTTAATTAATAAAATATATTATTTCATTCTTGTGTCACACCGCTTGTATTGTTACGCATTGGGTTAACGTCTATCATAGTTATTATAAAAAAAAATAAGGGCTAACATATCGTATTGTGTCTTTTCTGGCGTCTTTAATGCCGACGTTTCGAGCACCGATGTTGAGTTCATCATCTTCGGTGTAATATGGACCTTATATCAGCCGTAGTAAAATTTTCAGCTGCGTCGTTTATGATTCGATCTTATGATTTTTATTATCTCGTTTGTTTGTTGCTAGAGGAGAAATAAATGCATTCATTTATAATTGGTTTGATTTAAGTTCAGTACAGAACTAAAATATCTTCCTTTCTTAGCCGTATATCGATGGCTTAAAGTGTTAATTTGCTAACTCCCCTTTGGGTGAAAATTACTTAACAATGTCATCTTTGTATCTATAATTGAAATACACATTCCAAAATCTCCAATTAAACACTAAAAACATTAAAGTAGAAAATTTATTGTTTATTTTACTATTTTCAAGTTGTCTATTTAGTTTTTTGTTTTTCATGTAAAGTTGTCAAATATGGAGCTATCAATTTTAATGGTTCAATGGTTCCTTAAGACATACAGTTTTAGGGGAAAAACACATATATCATCATCCTGCATAACTAAAATCGGTGGCAGCATCGCATTACGATTGAGCAGAAATACTGACAAATACATAATAGATTCAATGCTTATAATAAATACCATATAATTAACTTCTCTTCCATCAGGAGTTTATCCAAGATAAATAATCCTTTGGTTCAGAATAAACGGAAAGCGGTTGAGATAGAAATCGATAAAACATATTCTATGAACAAAAAAGACGATGGAAAATTGATTCCGAGATCTTGCCTTCCAATTGTGAGCTGGGTAAAACCGGTTAATAAAAATCACATATTACTATCGATAAAAATAATAAAATAAAAAATATAAATAGTGATAATACTAAAAAAAGTGGCAACACCAGTGAACTCCCACATGACCAGGTCAAGGACGAAAGCATTAGTTAGTCTCAGAGGATAAATAGTAACAGACTCTTCGAAACAATAATTATTGAAATCTCAAGATTCCTTGCGATTAAAACTTACTTTTATATATTTCGGCTGTAACATCACATATATAAGGGAACGTCTTTTTATGGTTTGAATTAGCTGAGCCCACTATGTATCTGTCGTAATTGACTGCCTATAACTCATAATAAATAACGCCCTTCATATCCCATCAAATGCATAACATTATCTTATTGGGGTGTAATCTTGTTTTTGGGATTGGAATTGCCATTCAACCACTGTTTTTTACGTCGCGTGTAAGGTTTGGTACTCTGCATCGGTTTTATTGCTTTTGACGTGAAGTTTTGACTTCTGAGAAGTGATAATTGTTTTTGCGCCCACCTATCGACCAAAATTCGGTTTTGATCAACACTCATATATCGGAAGTCAGTAATAATATCGGTAAGGATAGCTATCCCAATTTAAAAATATGATAGTATAAGTTGGTTTAGTATGTATTTTGGATTTGAACAGCAAATAGATATTTCGCAACTTTCAAATTGTGTTTCATATACTTTTTAGAGCAGCATATTAGCGCCTATCAGTTGCATTATGTTTTCGCTAGTGAAAATATATATCTACTTATGAAAATATATTTGAATTTCACAAGTTTGTAAATGTATATATGTATATCACCTTCCAGATAAATTTGCCAGTCAGTGGTCGTTTTTTTATTATTGCGATTTTAAAAAGATTCTCAGTATTTCATTTAATGACATGCATTTTTCTAGTCATATTCAAGGGAGGGGCAAAAGCCTCCACATATTCCCACCCTCCACAAATGCCGCCCCTGTACACACACACATCTTTCAAATAAACCATGGATAATTATGCTTGCATTACGTCCCGTATATACGGGACTGTCGCCGTATTTCACTACTCAGTGCCGTATTACTATTTGTCCCGTTTTCTCCATAAACTCTGCGTGAGACAAAATAAATACAATTATTAACTTTTTAATTTTATTTATTTACTTATTATTATTACATTTTTATACTTGTAATAAAATATGCTAAATAGAAAGTGTTATTTTAAAGATTAATATATTAACAATTAGACATTTAAAAAATGTGCTTAAAAATAATTATTCGGCACTACAATTTTTTTTATCTTAAATTTTTTTTGTACATAAGAATTATACTTTCTGAAAAAAAATATATTTCCTTGATGATATTCGTTCTTCAAGGAAAATATGTAAAATTTTAGACGTACAACACTTTTTATATATTATATATGAAAGGGAGGTAGTTTCCATATTATAAAATCATATTTATAAAATTTTCAGTGCTGAAAGTCAGTATTAAATTTCATAGAATATGTATTTTACTGTTTTAATGATTAAAACATGTATTTTTATACAATATATACATACATTAGTGATTTATTTAATTGGGTAATTAATATTTATTACATGTTAAATTTAATAATAATTTTTCTGTTCCATGAAATATTAAATAAAAAATATTTTATGGAATTTATTTACAGAAATGATAAATTAAATTTTTATGAAAAATTTGACTTGTATTTGACATAATGTTCTTGTTTACTAAATTTAGCTTTATCCAAGATATTTTAGCAACAGAGAAAATATTATTAAATTTAATATATAATAAATAATAATTACCTAATCAAATAACTATGTATGTATATATTGTATTAACACATATGATTTGATCATTATGACAATAATGTATATATTCTATGAAACTAAATAATAGCTGTCGACACTGAAAATTTTATAAATATGATTTTCTGCTTTAAATTAAGTCCTATTGAATATATTGTCTTGAAATAATAGATTTTTAAAGTTTAAAGATTACAGATGAATGGGTTTATAATTGTTTAAATGAAACTTTTCAATTTACGCTAAAATCTGGATAACAAAAAAAAATGTATTTACAAAATACAGATAAATTTATAATTGCATTTGGGAAGCAAATAACGGAGATTCAATAAAACAATATATATAAGGGTTTCTAAGCTTTTAAACGTAAAGAATAAAATTATGATTAAAATTAATACTTCAAAATTAATTACAACGCCGGATAAATTTATTGTTTGTTACAAAACTATAATGGTTGATAAATTTATTAGTTTTAAAATATTCGTATAATAACGGATACACAATCTGATACTTTGCAGATGAAACTTATGTAATTTGTATAAAGTTGTAGCAAAGATTTAATTTTAGTCATAATATATTAATTTTAGTCATAATAAAGTCCACAGTCAAGATTAAATTTTGTCATGAAACCAAAGTAAGGTAGAAAAATTGGCAAATATATATTTTAGAACCACTCTTGTTTCGCCTTTTATGAATCACATAATTGTACATGCGGAATTTGCTCTTTTCATATTTGCTAAAGTAAAGAATAAATATTTTTTGTTACTTCTTAATCGATAAAAATATTAATTATATAATAAAATAATTTATTCTGTATAATTGGTATCAATATTGAGTTGCAGTATTAAAAAAATCAGTGGTCACCAAAGATTTTCATCCGGCTCTCCAAAAATTCCCGATTTCTGTGTATAAATGATTCATATAGTATATATTAATATTTTTAAATTTTGTTATTTGGTTGTGAATTCACGGTAGTTATATTTCAATTCTCTTTACTCAAAAAAATGGCTGACCACTGCTCTAGAGAGCTAACCATCAACCGATGGATAACGAGGGAGCAAATTTTTTAACGAGCATAAATCACTGACAGTAAATAATATCAATATACTTAAATGTCGTTTTTTTTGTGTACAACCATCCCCCCGAGTAGGCCATGTGTATTTTTTGCAAATATTTGCATTTTCGTTTTGTTGCTAAACGGTTGCTAGAGGGTGCCGAAAAGAAATGTGTCATAAAACTTACATTGTGAAACAATACTTTCGGACTGTTAAATAGGGATTTCCTGTCCATTTTTAATACACCACTCTCAGTACTCAACTAATCTCTAAATGGGTTTGGCGAAATATAAGAATATCCGGAGAATTTTCCATCTTAAAAATTAAATATTATATTGAAATTAAAATAGCAGGGTATTCGTTTTTTAAAAAAACATACGGGTGCCCGGGTACCCGGGCCGGAAGCCCTAATTGAGATCGAGGTAATCTCAAATCGATCACACTTTCTTAAAAATTTTATGCCATCCGTATAAAATAAAAAAAAGAATAATGCTGTTTCCATGTCATTAATGAGCAATAGAAACAGCCATGGACCCAACTTGGCTCCTCGCGGTACTCCAGTAGAAGTATTATATCGTTCTGAAAATGAGTTTTCATTGCTCAAGTAGTTTGATAATAACTTCATAAGACTTTCAGAAAATCCAAAATTAGATAAAAATAATTATTGGATCACATTTGCACTTTTCTAAATGACCATAAATAATTTTAATAATAGTATAAAAATTGAAATATATAAGCCCGGTAGTTTGAGTGATAATGAATTATGACACGATATAGGAAGTTCGGCCGCATTGTGCGGCGGCAAAATAAAAACACGTGCGTCGCGCCGATGAATGATGATGGCTGCGGCCACTGTCGTAACAGCCGGTGATGTAACACACAGCGGAGGTTTTTGCCCACGACGACGGGTGCGCGAATCGCCCGCGGCGGCCCGGTTCAACGCACGCAAGTCTCCACGAGCGTTGAACCCAAGCCCGGCTGCTGTTACTTGCTGGCGCGAGCGGTCCATGATGGCAACGGCGGGCATTCCAGTGGCGGACGCCGGCAGAACGACATGTGCCGGCGGCTCCGGCAGACGCACTATTTTTAAAGATGGATTCGCATACTCTGCTCATTGAACGCTATTGCTTATCTCAGAACGTAGTAAAATCGGCGTCCTTCCAGAAATTAAATATTTTTAAGCCATCTGCGTGTATTCAAAAGTCAGAGAGAATAATTGCCGTGTTTATAAGCATAAGAAACAGCAGTTGGTTAAGATTTGATATAGAAAATAATAAACGGTTCGGTAATTATCGCGTGAAAAAAATTCAAGTAACAAAAATTCTGATTATAGTTGATCAGCAACAACCTATTTGACAGCTGACAGCTGATTTGTGTTCAGTTTGGTTTGCCATTTCACCATGAATACGCCAGAACAACGCTTGCATATTGTGAAAATTTATTTTGAAAATCGTGGTTCAATTCGCAGAACTCCATTTTACGGTCGACATAAACGTCCAACCGAGCAAGTAATTCGAATAACCATGGATTTTTTTCGTACCACGTATTCTCTAATTAATAATACGCATCCGCAGAGATGTCGTACAGTTCGCACCAAAGAAGGTGTTTCTGCTGTGCAGCGTTGTATTGAGGTGGACCCAAATGAGTCAATTCCTCATCGTGCACGGAAATTGGAGATATGTATATCCATTTTATGGTTTGCGAGCTTATAAGATACAGATCGTGCAAAAACTGAAGCCGCTTGACCGTCGTGTGTGCTGAAAACGAAAATGCTCTTGATCCTCATTTTCATCACAAAATTTTGTTCAGCGATGAGGCTCATTTTTGGTTGAATGGCTACGTCAACAAGCAAAATTGTAGTATTTAGAGTGAAACTCACTAGCTGTTATTAGGACTCCGTTTTATCCACAAAAGTCACTGTTTAGTGTGATTTATGGGCTGATAGAATCATTGATCCATGTTCTTTCAAAAATCATGCCAGCCAGAACGTTACAGTCAATGGAGAGTGCTATAGGTCTATGATTACTGACTTTTTCGTTCCCCAATTGAATGGTATTAGTGTGGAAGAGCTTTGGTTTTACCAAGATGGTGCAACATGACACAGCGCGTGTCACAATTAATTTATTGAAGGAAACATTTGATGAGCGCATAATTTCGCTTAATGGACCTGTGAATTGGCCTCCAAGATCGTGTGATTTAACACCTTTGGATTATTTTCTGTGGGGTTATGTGAAGTCTATGCCGATAAATCAGAGACGATGGACGACTTGGAAGCCAACATTCGCCGCGTTATTGCTGATATACAGCTCCAATTGCTCAAAAACTGATGTACTTCCAGATGCTCGAAATTATATTTAAACACTAATGGCATAAAATAATCTCTCTAATAAAACCAATATTATTTTAAAGATCTATACCTTTAAAGATAAACATCCTTTATATTTAAGAATACGTAATTATATATAAAAAATAATGTCTCTATATATAACAGTTATTAATATAATTTAAACCTTTATAAGTCCAAAGGCACGTATGTCAATAAATTCTGAAATGGTTTTTCCATTTCTGTCCAAAAGCATCTATGTCGTGCCCAATATATTTTCTATTTTCTGAAGCCATTTTAAATGATTTGATAATAAAATTTCTAGTACTTAATAACGTCGCGAGGATTAATTATGCTGAATATTTTATTTTAATCGAGGTAGTCCTTCAGATGTATGATATATTTTTGCAATACATTGTTCATGCTGAAGGATATCATATATAAAGAGTGATTTATTTATATTAATCGAACATTTGAAGTATTTGATTAATTATAAATAATAATATCAATTAAATGGCCGCCTTTGTAATTTTCAGTGAAGTCTGTATTTATATATATTATAATAAATAAATATTCACTAGTAGATATATATTATTTAACCGATAGGCGCTAAAATGCTGCTCTATGAAACTCAATTTGACAGTTGTGAAACGGCTATTTGCTGTTCAAACCCAAACTTAACCTAATGAAAGTTCTAAAAGTAATTATAATATTATAACTTTAGGTCAAGTCCAAAATACAAACTAAGGTAACTCATTTCTCAAGGGAAAATAAGAATATTAGATAACCGAACGTTTGCATTAGTGATAATTATTTTTTGCGCTCTCTTATTGGTCAACATTTGGTTTTGATATGCTTCATTCAATTAGAGATTAAATGAATCAATGAGGACCGCACCCTTTCGCTCAGTTTTCGTGATATACCTATATTTCATTACTAAAATATCACGCGATCCATAAGTTATGGAAAATATCGGGACTTCATTGAGCGTTTGATAATATCTTGTTATTATAAAATTTAAAAAAATAAATTATTAGGGAGCATACATAGTTCTGGAAACACTAAATGCGCTGCTTAGTCGACGCTAAAAGTTATGAGCTTCGATAAAAACACTTGGGATGGTGCTAATTATTAAAAGAAGGCATCAGAGAAAGTAAAAATAAACTTCTCACTCACTCTCGTCACTTAACACGCGAGCGAGTGAAAGGAAATGTATCTCACTGTACGCGCCTGATGTTTTGATTACCGATATTCATAAACTATAATCTTTATCAAGCTGTATTTTTAGTCTGAAATTTTTAAAAATTGTTTGTTAATTTTTAATCTAACTGAAATTTCGGTGAATGTTTTGACTTGGGCGCTCAGTGGCGTGCGGTGCAAAAGTAATTTTAAATATATATTTTTTATTCAATAATTTTAATATTATTTGTCAATTATTTAAAAAAAAAATTAATTGTCCATTTCACGGATGCATTAATTAATATTAATATCACAACTCACTGCGTTATTATGTCTCCCTGATACTTAAAGTATATACTTTTGTTATAAACATTTTTGCTGTATATTATTAATCCCGCGATTAGTATCCTCATGATAAAATAAATAATCCGAAATTGGATTAGTTAATAATTAGTTACTAGGGCTTCATAAAGCATAGGAGGTTTTATAAATAAAAATAAAAAATAATTGCCCACTTCACGGGTACAAATGAGCTTAATGCACATGTTGACTCATTATGTTCTCCTGCTACATTGAGGCGCAAAACACACACACAAACGCAAAAGAATTCTCTATATATTATCAAAACTGTCACTTGTAACATGCATTCAAGTTGAGCGGCTCTGTTAAATATAGTGATGCATGTCTATCACTCCAGAAAGTGTACGAATGGATTAGACATTTCTGAAATGAACCGATTAAAGAAATCTAGATGTTTTTACTACGAAAACAACTTGTTTTGACAATTGGTACAAATGCAAACTAGGCCGCTCAGTGGCGTGCGATGCAATCATCATTTTTAATATATATTTTTGGTTCAATAATTGAAATTTTATATTTCTTTATTTGATTTTTAGTTTTAAATAAAATTATAGTGTTTTTATGTACTATTTTAAATACTTAAATTTATGTTCAGAGTAAATCTAAAATCGGTTTACCCAGCAAAAATCCCTCGTACAGTGAGCTCTTGCGTCATGAAAGTTGCTTATCATATTATGTCTTAAATTTCTAATCCAAATAAATTGTTTTCAGTGCACGACGTTATTTCGTCACGAACGATGAAGCTTTTAAAAATCAACTTAGCTGAAAAATATGAAACGCTTAACGTAATTTAATATAATTATGTAACATTTTAATTTAAAGATTTTTATTAATAAATCAGAACAATTTTGTCGTTAATTATATATATATATATATAAAAAAATGACGATTTATATTAAAAAAAAAAAAAATTATAATTAAGAGCTATAAATCATATAGCCTGTATTTTTTATTAAATATTCCATTGTAACCTGACAGGCGTAAGCCCAATGCGTTACAACGGGCAAATCTGTACCAACTGAGTAAGTCAATCAGACATAATGAATACCTACAAGTAAGTAATAAACACCAGATTTTCAGTCTGGGAATCGGTGACATCTATATTATTAAATATAAATTATTATGTGCTATGCAATTTATAATCAATAGATGTCACTGCGGATGGAGCCGTTTTTTTATTAGTAATAGCGCATTTTTTATAAATACAAATTCAAGTGCCACTGCCGGGGCTCGAACCCGTAACTTCAGAATTACTAGTCTGAGACGTTACAGACTACGCTATTCCGTCAAATTTAATTATAGATTTTATCAAACGATTACCTATATTTTTATAATGCAATTGACGGTATTAAAACGGTACTTAATCAAGTTATTGTATCTTTTATCTCTTTAGCTAATAAATGATTCATAGTTCTACAATATTATTTCTTTAACTGTGTGTTATGATTCATACATCTTTTAGCGGACGTGCTAGCATTTGCACTACTTAGTACTTGAGTGCATAATATATAAAATATTCACGTACGACTCATTGTTATGAAACACGTGTGTCATATGTCTATTTGATTGCTTAGTACAATCTCAAAATGGGATGTCATACGACTAAATAGGTTAAATTATCGAATCGTTATTTTAATCGAAATTGTTCTGTTTTTTTTTTATCTATAATAATGTTTCCAATCGAGGTGCAATTCGAGATATTTTTTTGACCCTTCTTGATTAATTTGTATTATATTGAGGAAGGTGTGGAGGTTCTATTTTAATTTATTGAGTGTATTTTTCCATTATAAAAAATATTTGTATTGCGAAACACTCGTAAACTGAGGTGCCACTGTATATATTATATAAGAAAAAATAGCTGTGTAGAAACTTAAGCACCTTGTCATAAATCATTTCACGTTTTCTCATAGTGTTTGCCTGAAAAACCATTTGATTCAACTTGAAAGTTTAATTAACATTGTATTTTTTTATTGCTAATTAAGCTACTCGGAAAAATATTTTTCATAAGAGTTATTTCACAGTAAAATTGCTTTCCTCTTCAGAGTTAATTGAAAAGAAATCTTATTTAAACCATTTAAGTGCTCGGTTATTTTTAGATTATTTCTCAGAAAGAAGTTTGCTCGTATAAATAAAATATACAATATTGCAAATACTCTTTGCTGGCTCTTTTAAAAAATCATAGATTTTTTTTTAAGATTAATTAAAGATCTATTCTAAAGGCGTTTACGTTTAGTTGATCTTAAATACTAAAAAAATTGGAGCAAAATTTCCAAATTACATATTGCATATTTCCACTTATAGCAACATTGTTTACGACCATGTAGTATCAAATATGTATTGGGAATGAAATCATGCCAGTAAATTTTGTAAATCAATAAATTCTGTGTGATCATAGAGTAAATTTGCCTGAATAAAGTAAAAGCAAATATTTGGTCGATTCAGTTAAAATGAACGTTTCAATAGCTTACGCTTTCATAATGCTGCGTTTTAATAATTCATTGATTATAATTTCATTATAAATAATAGCTGTAGGCGTGACATGTTATGATAGGCCACCTCTTCTTTATGAAGTAGATACGTTGGTCCTTGAATAATTTGCTATTTTACATTGTTATACAAATTAGCAACTCTTTGTTATCAATGTTTGTTAAATAGTGAAATTTGATACATATATAAATATGAGAGAATCATATATTTTTATATAAGTCACATCGTGATTTATTATTATTTAATACGAATAGAAATAAGGGGAAGGCAAAGCGAATAAGCAATTTAAAGCATTTATGAAGAAATAAATAATTGTTATTCTGGGAATAAACCATCTTTAAATTTGATGATCGGAAAATATGTACTTTAGTAATATATTTTACATTGAGTGTTCTTCAGTACACAAATAAAAACTGTTATTTTATGTCTTAATATTAATTATAAAACTGATTTGATTTATTAATTAGTATGTCAAAAGTGATTTTTTAAATTGCTCCTTCACTGCTAAGGATCGTGATCTTTGTCTACAGAGCAATGATTCCGGGCCACATGACGAAAATGTCATTTCATATATTTTTTAACATCGTAGGTTAATATAAAAATTAGCCACCATTGCTACATATTTTCTGAAATATTTTAAATAGACATTCAAAATTATTAAAAATATTTACTCATAATATTTCCTTGTTAATTGATCATGTTTTCTTTGCTGCTCAGTGTTGCCATATAGTGAATTTCCAGTCCAAGTCAAAAGCAATAAAATCGCGTTTATATTAACAGTTTTGTGTGAGTGAGAATCGAAAAAAGCACATCTAAACCGAATTTTGACCAATAGGAGAGCGCAAAAAACAATTATCCCTTCTCAGAAGACAAAAATCCACGTCAAAAGCAATAAAATCGTGCCGTTGCCGTCGCAGTGGGAACGCTCGTTACCGAGCGTTCCCACTGCGACGGCGCCGACACAATTTTATTGCTTTTGACGTGAATTTTTGCCTTCTGAGAAGTGATAATTGTTTTTGCGCTCTCCTATTGACCAAAATTCGGTTTGAATATATTTTGATCAGCCCTATTACATTATAAGTCCATAGTAATATCGGTAAGGATAGCTATCATATTTCTTAAACAGCAAAATGGAGCAATATGTCAGATGCGATGTCTGAGAGTTTGTATTTTGGACTTGACTTAATAAAAGTTATAAAACTATAATTAGTTGTAAAAGTTTCATTAGGTTAGGTTTGGGTTTGAAGGGCAAATAGACGTTTCGCAACTGTCAAAATGAGTTTTTTCTGTGTAGGACATTACTTATACCGATAATCATGACATTGGTCTTGGATCTGTTAATTTTGAGGCTGTTTTATCTTTATGCGTGGTTTAACAACTTCGTCGGTAGTTCTCGTTATTAATGTGATGTCATCGGCGTATCTTAAATTATACAGTTTTCCTCCACCAATTGATACTTTGCCATTTCATCTATTTAGTGCCCTTCTCATTATATATTCTCTGTAAATATTAAGAAGGTCAGATGATAAAAAGCACCATTGTTTTACTCATTTCCAATTTTGTTCACTCGTACTACTGTTGTGTAGCTATTGTATAAAATATGAAGTATGTTGAGAATCACATATCTTAAAATACACCCGAGAGGCATTCCCACTTTACACAATCAAATGACTATGTATAGTCCACGAAGCAAAGAACTGCATTTTTCAATAATTTTGCAAATATTGAGTATTTGATCTGTAGTTTCGTTTCGATTAAAAAATCCAGATTGTTCTTTTTGATATTTGGCACCCTATTTACTTAGGGAATCATATTATTATTTAAAAAAAGTATATTAGATCACATATAGCACAACTTTATATATTCACATTTTTATTTACTCATATATAAGGAAATTTTCTGAATTTACTATTTCTTGAGTCGGCGCAAATAAATTCACATTTTCTAAGTATTGCCATTGAAATATAATTACTAATTATTTGATATTACATTGGCTTTATATAAACAACAACAATAACTGTTTAAAATATTTACGTCACTGGAATGTCGATTATAAGACCGAATATAGTATCGACCTGCATTTATAGCACACATTCTTGACATACTCAAGTAGTTGCTTCGTCGGACACGTAAACTAAAGCCTCTTCGGAATTCGAACATGGAACTATTCTGAAGCTCTGAATTTTTGTTTCAACTCGTTTCATTAGTAACTTGAGTTTCTTGAACATAACTGTTGCCGTGAAATTGATCAACGGAATTATTTTGCACCTCTCCTTGTTTTGTTTATTTTGCTGATCGTTAGGACCAGGGATTGCAATACGGGTGGTACCCAAGGAACCTGGGCCATAGGAAAATAATCATAGAACTTTCATTAGGTTAGGTTTGGGTTTGAACAGCAAATGGACGTTTCGCAACTGAGTTTCATAAACATTTTAGAGCAGCATATCAGTTAAATTATATTTTCACTAATAGAAATATATGTCTACTGGTAAAAATGTATTTGGACTAACTATATAAAAATCAACCTTTTTTTAATCGGCATATATTTGTTGAAAACGATATCTCCATGGCTTAGAATTACAAAAACGACGTTTCTCATATTGCTTGAAAGCAGAAGCTCTGATCCCAGGTATAAAAATTTAAGAGGCATCAAAGACGATCATTTTCTGGATTTATTGATCGAAGCCCGTATTTTAAAAAATATTTTTTTGCCTATGTAGTACATTAATTAAAGTGAAGAAATATATGGGACTAAAAGGTTTTTGTACACAGCCACCTTACTGATTTTTATTGGTAGTCGTAGACAACACAATAAAGGATCAGCGTATAAAGTATTTTTAGAAGAACCTGAATGTGAGGAAGATTGTCTAAAAACAGACATAAATGTCGAAACTTTAAGTTGAAATATGACCTGCTTGTTTATTTTATTTAATTATGAAGGCGACAATAGTGTTCCGACTCTTGAATCCTTGATTTGTTTTGGTAACATTTGTAAATATTCAATAATATGTTACACCATAGACTTATCAATAAAGCATTCAGTTTGACTTTGAATAAATTAATTTTATTATTTTTTGTAATAATATTACGTATTGTTTTTTATAGACTGTTAGATCACAATTAAATAAATAACTTCAATTTAAGTTAAAGAATTTTTGGTTTGATTATATTTTCGAGTTTCAACCTCATGTTTGCAACAAGTAGATTATGCTTCAAGCCATAATATGCACCTGTATATGTTTTTATATTTAATATAAATAATTTTTATCTAGTAAAAATCATTACATGAACTATTTAATTTCGATATCAATCTCCAGGTGAAGTCATTGTATATAAACATCTTATATGATATTGATACTATGTATTCATAATGAAAAAATATTTGTTATATTAAAAATAATATATTAAATACAATTAGTAACACACTAATTATCACAATAAGCTTTTACCTTAATATTTTCTTATTAGGAATTGTTCTTAAGTATCAAAATGTCTACTCAAGCATTTTATTTAATATTTAATAATTCGAATAACATAAGACGAAAAGAATAATGTCTAATACCTGCTTGTTGCGTAATGTGTTAAAAAATTCACGCTTACGAGCATTTCATTGTTGTTGTTCCATTCGCACATTTATGTATGTAGTTGTGTAAGTCTGAAATAAATGTAGGTATCTACGCTTAACGGTAAACTAACATGGTAGTATATTTGTGGTTAGTGACGTGTAGGCGGCATTGACCGTGCTCTCTACACCAGCGAGTTCTTCTCTCACAGCTAACTTTACTTATAAAAGAGCGATGCCGCTCCGTTTTCTTCCTATTCCTATCGCTATCGCATTTTGCACAATCCGATTGGAATTAGCGTCGTGCGGATGCAAAAACTACTTTGTTGTTGTGTTTATAAAAATACTGATATATACGACACATGTTCAGTTCACTTACTTTTGTGTAGTACTGTACATTAAGTATTATTTAATGTATCTAAAAAATCAAAATATATTTAAATGATGCAAAATATAATTTTCTTCTGAAGATATAACATTCTTCCATCTCTCAGTCAATTTTTAAATTCCATTAGTATTATATGCTGGAGGCTTTGATGAAAAATATTCCGATAGTCCCATTTTTATATCGTATTGCATCGATAGTCGGAAGGAGCAAGGTCCGAATAATATGGTGGATGAGATAAAATCAAGAGGTAATTTCGCTGCATGATTTAATGCAGGCCATTTTCTCACATACATATTTTCTTTCCAAGCATCTTAATGTATCTCTGCACTGTTAATTTTTTCGGCCAGCTGCGTAGGATTTGCTTGCATTTTTACAGCCAGGACATCATCGTCTATCTTTGCTGGTCTCCCAAATCGCAATTTAAAACATCTTTGACATTTACGGCTATCTAATGAATTATCTACTACGTTTTTAGTGGCCGTAGTTGCCGACTTTTTTTTAAAGAAATACATTTAGCATGCATTTTGAATAAATTGTTTATTTGTTAAAAATTCTGTCATCATAAATATTGGAACATAATTTTTTTTAAATATCAAAATGTGCTTCAACACATATTTAACTAAAAATAACTTACGGTATTAACTAAGCTTAAATTAAAAAAAACGATATTTATTTCGGGATTGATTAAAATTTAACTTACAATTAAAAAAACCCAGATATTTTTACATATTTAAAATATAAGGCTTTTTCTATTAAAAAAGGACATATGTATAATTATATTTAATAAAACATCTAACATAATTTTATTTCACTTTTAATTTTAGACGTGTCTTTATTTGATGTAAGCAAATATATTAAAAAAGAAAAATCTAAAGTCTCTTAGAAATATATGTAATGGTGATTAAAATGTGTCTTATATCAGATAACAGATTAACATTCTTCAGATGTGTAAATATCACAATACAAAAAAAAATTGCTATTGAGATAAGATCATTTTATTTACATTGAGATCGAATATATCATTGGATTTTGTTTTGAAAAATTTCTATCTAATCTACCAATTTATGTATACTGAGACATTTTAACTGTATAGTACATATCTGTATAGATATTTAGCCATTTGCATGTCACAATCATTAAAAGCAATCGTAATATGTTATATACATTAAAATAAAAACATAGCAGTTGTTAAGCGTATGTACATGTCAAAATCTTAAATTAATTATTTAGTATATTAAAAAAAAATTAAAAAATAATATATGGTTTTTAATAATAATAAACCAAGTTTAACAATAAATTTTACATCTTTCCTTTATATATTATAATTTTTCTTATTATTTATTAGACGTTAGTGTTAGGCTGCATATGCAAACATTTTTTTGTAAATAAAAATATAATATTTACGTCATAAAAAAATATAGTTCATTTACCTATTCTTCACGTTTATGCTTTCCTACACATATTCCAAGTACACCTTTTTTACATCTGACGCAAATTAGGTTAGATATTTTTATAGGTCCTTCATTTTTGGAACTGCGTACAATACATCTTCTCTAATTACTACAAGGTAATTTTTCCAACCCTCTATTAGGGTAGTATTTGTAGCTGAAATAGATAATTGATTTTTTATTTGTAACCATTTCCGCTCATTTTTTACAATTATATTTAATATAAATTGAAGACGTGTCATACATTTATTTTATAAATTATATAAGCATTTAGAATCATACGGGAAAAAATGTTGTAGATTACATTTTCCAATATTTTATAGTTTTTCTATCATAAAGGTATTATACAGCATTTTATCAGATACATCTACACCTCCTATGTATTTATTGTAATAAAAATTGCTTTGCGTGTCGATTCATGTTTTATACAGGGCGATTAAAAAAAAAAGAGGTTGGATGATGATATGTATGTCAATTTCTGTCATTTTCTGTCAACTCTGGCTTTGTTTTGAATAGTAGCAATGAAACTATCTTCAGATTCATATGCCATATTACTATCAGCACTACTCGCAAAATCTTTCAGCGTTGAAATCATTTTGTTATCTTGGGTAAATTAAAAAAAAAACGAATATTTTAAATATTTATTTTCACGGGTGTAAATTCAAATTTAAGTAAAAAACAATATATATATATATATATATATCAGTAGCTAAATATATTTTTAACCTAAAACACATGCGGCACGCGGGAACTGTCAAGAGATACTGACGTAACATGTCGAAACATGGAATCACGCTCCTTGACACTCAAATTATTTCTGGATATAAAATATATAATTGTATATTTGTGATATGAAATTATCATCATTTTTAATCTTATACGTGGTCTAAAAAAATAATTAATCAAAAAAATTAATTACAATTATTGATTCATTTTTGATTTCTATATTCATTTTAAAATAAAATAGGCAAAACTATTTAACAGACATATTCATTATATAGTAGCAATGGATATCACAATACGAAAAGAGTATCACAAAAATAAGATACCGTCACTAAATTGTAAAATGACACATGAAAAATGCCAAATACATAAATATAATAATATACCATGAATGTTTTGATTTGAAAATATTGGGAATCTCTATTGGATTTATGTATGTAAGGAGCTCAGCTGTAATTTAGATTTTATAATAATTATTCCATACTGATAACCTTAATTTAAATTTGTTGTGTAGCTTTTGCGCAATCTTGAACGCAAAAATTTGTGATACACATGATATATATGTACTGGACACAATAGGTAAAACTATACTATATAGAGATTGAATATTTTTGTTTATATGTACTATTTTAAAAAATATATGATGCAGAAAAAATATTATAAATATGTTTTTTTATTGTTTCAGAAGCACCTCAATATGGGGCTGCTGACAGTCCTAGTCCTTCAGCCGGAAATAAAACTTTTGTTCCTTGCAAAGTTTGCGGCGATAAAGCATCTGGATATCATTATGGTGTTACGTCCTGCGAAGGCTGTAAGGTAAGTGATAAGAAGATCTACAGAAACTTGTCCTTGCGAGGCCGGTCGTCATTGTTCTGTTTATTCGCACGCGATGTCTCACTTCTCTTTCTCTCTCTCACTCTCGCTATCTCGTTCTCTCCAATCTCGTTCGAGATGTGCCGTTAGTAGTCTGCTCCAAAGATGAAAAATGGACAGAAAACTTGTTTTAAACGAGCTATATACACACATCTACATTTAAACCACTCCTCCATAAGCTACAAATTAGCTTCCGAATTATAAATAAAACCGCTCTTCCATAAGCTATAAATTATAAATTAGTATAATATTATGTTGATTAATGGTTACCAAATTTTTGGTCTGTGATTTTTTCGCATCCATGCTTTATAACAATCTAGAATGATTTTATCAACGGTTTAAGATTACTTAATTATAATCAAACTGAGATAATTTTCAGCCCTTGGTATGCTACTGCTCTCCAGAATCCACCACCTCAATTTGGTGGTAGGTGCTGGACAGCAATGGCCTCTATTCTCTTTCATGCATTGCAAGTGACAGTCTTTTTGAATTGGCTAATTGCCATCCACCTTCTATCCGTTCAATGTTTCAAAATGTTTTATACAGCAGTGATTTCGTTCTTTTAATTAGGGGTCTTGATTTAAATGACTTAATAAACTAACATAGCATCTGTTGTACTGTCAAGTCGTTTAAATCAATAACTAGCGATCCCAAATATGCAAAATTGCTGGACATTTCCAGTCTGTGAAAATCTACGGTTATCGGATGAAAGGGCGGTGAATTCCCGGAGGCTTCCAGATAATTAGTTTTAAAAATGTTGACATTTAATCCCATCTCCAATATTTGATGCAAGGTGAAAATCAGGTCAATTGTGAATCGATTTGGGTGAAAACATTTCTACGAATCATGACAGTTAATTTAAAATAATTTATATTCGGTATTTAATATAGTTTTTCCTCTATATTTTTTTCAATCTAATGCGTCTCTTTTTTATGTAGAGGGCAATTCAACTCCGTATCTTAATCCACAGGTTTCATTTCAGCTTTCCATATGTTTTGTGTTATTCAATGTAAAACTTGAAGAAGCTTAGAACTGTCTTATTGGACTGGAGTATTATCAGTACTTGGTGATTTATTATTATTCAGGTTATTCAAAGCCAGTTCAACTGCCTCAATACTGAGAGCATCTACACCTGGTTCTAATACAATTTGCTTCGGTGTAAATTCCATTTAAAATCATTAAAATGTTAAGACCGTTAGAGGATTTCTCCATTTTTAAATTCCTTTTTTTCACTATTTATTTTCTTCTAAAACATTCCGGTTTCATGTTGTGGGTTTAGTGTGTCTATCTTTTCTGTTTGGCTACGTTCGCAATTTTTTTTTCTGTCGTTAAATTTTCATTTCTTATTTTTAGTATTTTTTCATCAAATCATTCGTTTATATGTGATTTTTTTCTCTGCTCTATATTTTTAGATTCCATGATTTTTGTATTTCTTTATTAAGTAATTGTGTTTGTTATCGTAATGCATAATAAACGTTTTACTATATATTTATATAAAAATGGCTTACATTGATTGATCTTGATATAAAAAAAATAATATTGCTGTATCTTTATAAGATACAACAATATTATTTTCGGCGGTAATTATTATTATGATCTTAGGTGGCCAATATTGCTAAAAAAATCAGCAATTTAAGCTAAAATTTCACTGTCTAAATATCGAATAGTAAGTTATTATAGCTGGTATAAAAATAAACATAATAATTTATTTTAAGAATGTGTTTCTATACAATAATTTGAATACATTCTAAATAATATATTTTGGGTTATAACTATAATTATCTTATCTTTGTGCTAAAGATATAAATTTTAATTAAGCAATATATTTTTAATCATTTCTCTGATTATTAATTATTTTAAGTGTATTTTAATTAAAAATTCTCAATATTAAGAGACTATTATTTTTATTTTTTTAGAAACTATTATGAATATAATTTATATATTTTGAAACTTGTCAAAATAGTTGAATTTTAAAACAAATATTATTTAAATGGTCATTCTGTTTTTATATTAAATGTTATGTTTTAAATTAAATTGTAGCTAATTTTTTAATTTAAAATAATAATATTCGTTACTATTTTTCATTTGCGTTAACACAGTCAGTTAGAGAGCTATCCATTTAATATTTTACAATACACAAAAATCAAATATTTTTATGCGTATGCCAAATTTTAAGACATTTTTATGTTTATTTATTTTACACAAACCAGCTTTGCATTTTTGGCAACTATAAATATATACGTACGTGACACCTAAATTTGTTTTAATTTTGTAAATGAAAAAAATCCTGTAAGTGTTAAAAAATAAACTTGAGTAATGATAAGTATATCGAACGTATATCCGTATCATGTGCATTAGAGCTAATAGTAGGGGCGTAAACTCTGACTTCTCTTTCTAAATTATGAATAATAATGAAATGGATAACTCTCGAACTGACTATGTTAACGCAAATATAGTATAGACATTATGCATTATGAAAATTGTAAAATGTTTGTATACTAAAATTACATTAAATCCTTTAAAAATTCATATAATATAAAAATTCTTAGATTAAAGTTAAGAAACTAATCATTTATTTCGTTCATTATCATTATATCAAATTTTTGTGTAAAAATCATCATAATATTTTTAAGCATCTGTCATATTTTATTATTTATTTCAGGGATTTTTCCGGCGAAGCATTCAAAAGCAAATCGAATACAGATGTTTACGAGACGGCAAGTGTCTAGTGATACGACTGAACAGAAATCGTTGCCAATTTTGCCGATTTAAGAAATGTTTAGCTGTGGGAATGAGTCGCGATTGTAAGTATAAAATCATTTAGCTCACTTTATAATTAAAAAATATTTTTAAAAGCAATATTTTATGAATTTATATATTTCTATCGTTATTTTCATAAAATTAATGATTAAATATGTTTTATTATAATTTATTTAATTTTATCAAAGTTAATATAATTTATTTATATAATACATGTAAAAAAATATTTTTGAATGTATTATAAATAGCTGTATATATTAAGCTATAAGCTACCATTGTTTAAGAAGCTTTTCAGTAAAGGTTATCGGCTAGTACTAATAGCTATTATTCTTCTTTCTCTCTTTCTCACAACTTGCTGGGTGCAATGTTCCCACAATCCGAAAACCGGTTGTGATGACGTTAATTTAATTCATATATTCCAGTTTTTTATATATTTTCACAGCACTACTACATTCACAATGTTGCAATATTCAATGATATTCAATCAAATTTTGTATGATCATTATCAATTATGTTATGACTAATATATTTGCATCTTTACTTATAAACAATTTAGATCGTTCGTTCGCGTAATGATTTTTTAATCATACCATTTCTTAATTAGCCATCAACGGCAAGATTTAAAAGACTTTTTATAACGAGTGAGAATCGAATCTAAACCGACTTTTTCTCAATAGTAGAGCGCAAAAAACAATTACTCCTTCTTATTTTTTTATAAAAATATACTATGATTGTTTCAAGAGTTGGGCCCCGGGAATTCGTCTCCTCTTCTCCCCGATTAGGATTATACTTACATTATATTTACATATATTAAATAGCAACAATATAATGAATTCATGCTATTCGTAATAAGCAGCTGTCTTCTATGATTTATTCAATTACATTTCCAAATTATGACTGTTTATACGTTTTCTTTTTGTGTTTGATTAAACAGTTTTTGAGGGTAATTTTAATTGTATCGCCATAAAATTTTTCTTAAAAATAGACCTTGCAAATATCTCGGCTTAGTTTGATTTGAAGTGCTATTGTAACGCATTTCTGGATACAAATTCCTTGAAAAAAAAGATCGATACTTCAATGTCTCTTGTATTGCTGAAAAAATCCACGAAGTAGTGTTGAAGCAATATATACTAGATTTTGAATTGATATTGTGATCCATATATTGTCACGTAGTGCTAATCTCTTTGGCTGGTATGACAAACGCCAACCGATTTGCCAGCGCTTATGTCTTCATAAGAGATTTTGTTTGTGTCAATTTCAATAAGAGCTGGATGATATTTGCTGATATATGCTGTATATTTTCAGGGTGGTATAATCGATAAACCCGCCAAAAGCCTTTTGACATTAATATGAGTTATTAATTTTTGCGGACACAATAACTGCGGTAGTTTTTTTACTAATAATAAACATTGTAAATATCTCGTTAGATTAATATAAAATCAAAAATTTGTAGCTCTGATATAAAAGGGCGAAAATGTGTTATATTAAATAATAGAGCAAAACTATTTTATTAAAAAATTGTAAGTTTGTTTAAAACATTTCTAGAGAAAAAATATTATTAATCAATTTGAAAATTTCAGGTGTATGACTTTAATGTCATTAACGCTTTCTTCCCTTAAAATTTGATCAAGTAATGATTCATTTCTTCTTATGTGTGCTAACACCTAAGCATTTTTTTATCATCACCAAAAACTAGGTATTGCATTCGATGCAACTAATAGGTTCAATAGTTTCATTCAACCAACTGATAAAATTAAACAGACGATCTAATATTTAAACTCATAAAAATAGTTAATATGAAATATTATGTACTAGATCAGTGGTTCTTAACCGGTGCACCGCGGTGCACCAGTGCACCGCGAGCCTATTGCAAGTGCACCGCGAGAAAATTAGTAAAAACGAAAAATCCGCAAAATAGTAAAATCTTAATGTTTCAATCAATCTATATTTTATTATAGTTGCGATACCCCATAATGGTTAAATTTATTACCAAACGAAATTGTGAATCAGACCAAAATATTAACGACACTGGGAGTACAAGTGGAAGAAGTAGTGACGATGTTACTAGACATCATACGTCTCATACAAAAGAAAATACATCCAGTAAAATAAAAAAAATTAATCGACAGTATTCTGAAGAATATTTACGTTTCGGTTTTACTAGCATCAATGAGGAAGGATATCACATTCCACTATGTGTTGTATGTGGAGAAAAACTATCCAATAGCGCGATGTATCCTGACAAGTTAAATTGCCACTTCACTACGAAGCACGCCGATCTTGCATCAAAAAGTAAAGATTACTTCAAAAGATTGTTAAACATGCAAAATAAACAAGCGAAATCTTTTGAAAAAATTGTTAAAACTTCCGATAAGGCACAACTGGCGTCATACAAGATTGCTGAATTGATTGCTGTACAATTAAAACCACATACTGTAGCAGAGTCTCTAATTTTACCTGCATGTTGGAAAATAGGAATAATTATGTTTGGTGATGAAGCAAAAAAGAAAATTATGAAAATTCCTCTTTCAAACGATAAAATAAAAAAAAAGAATTTTAAATATGTCGGACGATATTGAGAAAACAGTTAACGATAAACTTTCCAAGCGATATTTTGTTTTACAAGTCGACGAATCTACTGACATTAGCGGTAAGGAACAAATACTAAGATTCGTTCTTTTCAAAAATGAAAACAAAATAGTGAATCAATATCTATGCTGCAAAGAACTTACTGAGCATACGACAGGACAAGATGCTTTTGATCTTATTTCTTCATATTTAGAACAATTTAAAATATCATGGGAGTTATGTGTAGGAATTTGTACGGATGGTGCTCCTTCAATGATAGGCTCATTTAAAGGATTTGTAACCCTTGCAAAGACAAGAAAACCTAATATTATATCTACGCACTGTTTTTTACATAGAGAATCTTTAGTTTCGAAAACATTACCAGCCGCACTAAATCCTGTACTAGATCAAGGTGTAAATATGGTGAATTTTATAAAATCAAGACCTTTAAAAACACGCATTTTTAAAAAAACTTTGCATTTCTATGGAAGCTAAGTACAAGTGTTTGCTTTTTTACACTGAAGTCAGGAGGTTTTTGCCGATTCGTAGAACTTAAGAATGAATTGTTAATTTTTTTTTCGATATGAAGGTATGGATGATTTGGTAAAATGTCTTCAGAATAATGATAGGTATGCTAAAGTGGCATATTTAGCAAATATTTTTAATTATTTAAATAACGTTACCACAAACATTCAAGGAAAAAACGAAAAATTTTGACATCCATTGACAAATTGACAGGATTTCGGAAAAAAATAACTCTTTGGAAAAATTGAATATTAAAAAAAAAAGTAGATATGTTTCCTTCACTTAACGAAAACAATCCCGAGGGAGAAAATTATGACTGGATACGAAATCCATTTGCTACGATTGATACATCGTGTTATGGATTTTCATACGCCGAAGAAGAAGAATTAGTCTCATTGTCGACTGATCGTACTCTAAAAATGAAATTTTTCGAAATGACCATGAAGGACTTTTGGATTTCTGTCCAAGAGGAATATCCAGTTCTTTACATGAAGGCATTGAAAATTTTGTTAAAGTTGTCAACATCATATTTGTGTGAGCTTGGTTTCTCAACAGTAACTAATTTGAAAACTAAAAAACGAAAAAGACAGAGAAAAAAATTTAGACGTTGAATTGAGGGTAACTATATCAAATATTCGACCTAATATTTCTGATATCTGCAAAAGCCAACAAGCTCAGGTATCACATTAAGTAATTTTTGATTGATCATATAAATTCTATTATATTAAGCAGGGACGTCATTTTGGGTAAACGAAGGGGAGGAAATGCACCATTTATATTTGCCACCCAAAGAGCACCTTCAAATATTAATATAAATATTTTTAATAAAACGCGTATAAATATAAAATTGTTTCTAGGGCAAAATTAACTAACTTAATTTATTTTCATTATTAAACTTTTTTATATAATTTAACTTAAAAAAATATGTAAAAAAATTGTATGTAATTTTGTATGTAACTAGGTATTATTTTTTTTAAATATGTAATAAAAATGATGTCCACATATTTTTTGCGACCTCTTAATTTTGGTGCACCGCCACTTTTTCCCACGATGAAAAGTGCACCGTGACTTTGAAAAGGTTAAGAACCACTGTACTAGATCGATAAACCAGTGTTATAGTCGATGACTTATACCTGAAAGTACTGGGCTAGAATCCTATTTGAACTATCTGGAAGATAATTATAATTCCGATGGATCATTACAGATTAGATTATTTTAGATGTTCTCATGGATAAATATCGTAATGAATAATTAAAATATAATTTATTTAAGTCATGTATAGTGTAACATATTATTTGTTAATTGTAATAATAGTTAATACAATAATTAATAAAATAGATGTCTGGTGTAGCACTATTTATTTGGTAGTTTTTAATTGTGTTTAGACCACTGTACCGCATTAGGTTTTTGCTTGTTATGTTATTATTATTAATAATTAAATTTTCTATTGTATATTGCACTGCATAATAAAGTTGTCAGCGTATCAAATGTCATTTATTACTTCCTTGCTGATTATTATTTACTTCATTGCTTGAGGCATAAGTGCCTCATTGAATATTCGTTCAATACAAATTAAAGAGTATCGACAACAATACTCATTCTATTATTCATCCGATCTGAAAGTAGCTAATTTCGTAACATTACATATAAATTATGGTTTATTTTTGATACTAATAGAATTGAACAAGTATTGATTAAAACATTATATACAGAAACTAATTAATAAAATCAGACAGTATGATATTACTATTTTGAATACCGGTACTAAATGTAAATACTATTTCCTGTGAAGAGGACACTGGGAAAAAATTTTTTTGATAACATAACAAAATATACGAGTTAACCCTTTCTATGCAACAAATAAATATAAAAAATTTTCAACATATTTTCTGAAATCATATTTAATGCCAAATATTTTATTTGCGCATTGAAAATTATTAAAAATATTTACTCATAATATTTACTAGATAATTAATCGTGTTTTCTTTGCTGCTCAGTGTTGCCATATAGTGAATTTCTAAAAACTATCGATTATTAAGCGTTTATGTTAACACTTTTTATAACAATACTACGAATGAGAATTGAATAAAGCACATCTAAACCGAATTTTGACCAATAGGAGAGCGCAAAAAACAATTATCCCTTCTCAGAAGACAAAAATCCACGTCAAAAGCAATAAAATCGTGCCGTCGCCGTCGCAGCGGGAACGCTCGTTACCGAGCGTTCCCACTGCGACGGCGCCGACACGATTTTATTGCTTTTGACGTGAATTTTTGCCTTCTGAGAAGTGATAATTGATTTTTGCGCTCTCCTATTGATCAAAATTTGGTTTGTATATACTTTGATCAGCCCTTTTATATTAAAAGTGCATAGAAATATCGATTAAGATAGCTATCATATTTTTAAAACATAGTGTAATATTGAAATGCAGACAAATTATGGAGCAATGTGCGATTCACTTATTCTGTATTTATTCTTTTTCTTATTTTTTCCTGAAAAATGAGTTGGATTAGTTACTATTTTGAACTTGGCCTAATAAAAGTTCTAAAACTATATTAATTTTAGAGCTTTCGTTAGCTTAGGTTTGGGTTTGAACAGCATATGGACGTTTCGAAACTGGCAAATTGCGCTTCATAGACATTTTAGAGTTCAGTTAAATTTTATTTTCGCTAGTAAAATATATATCTTGCCTTGTTTCATCCACCATTTTGAAATTATTCCAAGCTTTGCAATATTCACTGTGGTCTACAAATTGAAGGAAATAGTTTTATTATTATCGCTTAAAATTTAATAAATAGAATAAAATTTATTCGGCGCAAAATAAATTGTTAAAGGAACAATTAAATTATTAAGGGTTCTAAATTATGCTTATTTGCAATTAATAGTAATTCACTAGTGGTATTAGAAATCATACATATTTAAATGTTTAGGGCAAAAGTTTAAACTTTTATCGGAATAATTCACAGAAAAAAAATATTATTATCAATTCAGACACGTAATAAAAGCAATTGTTTTACAGACTGAATGAAACTTGAATGGCATTCGAGTTTCATCAAATATTTTTCTACCCCGAAATAATTTTGACAATGACCACAAACAAAATGCAATATCCTGAAAGGTCTGAACGGGCGCCATGATGATGCACAATCCTTACCCTATCCATATTCCAACGCTTCCAGTCTTTTCAATTTTTTTTCACTACATTGCGAACTATTCGCTCAGTAGAACGATAAAATTACTATAATCTTCCTGTAAATTTTGGGACACAGTTCGTACAGAATTGTTATTTCTGTGGAACAATGTACCAAATTATCACTTTAAGCGGTGATTAAGCGATCTATATTGTCAATGTGTTGTTGCAAAGTAGCACGAAGAAGACGCGTGATGATTGACAGCTGTCTGATTTACAGTGAAACTCGAATTTTATCACCCTGTAATTGCTAATCGGAAGGAACAAAGTCTAGAGAATAAAGTGGATGAAATAAAACATTTCAACTATGTTTTTTATTGAGAGTTAATTTTTCCATTTAATAGTTATCATGTTGTAGAACTATTCGATTTAATTTGATTCGTGCAGGTTTTTTAATTTCTTGTGCAAAGATTTCTGCATCATTGTCTATTTTTGCTGGTCTTTCACATCCGAGACTATTTTTGATATCTTAATTTACCGTTCGATTTCTTTTTATATATCTAATGAATCATCTACCACTTCACAAATGTTTTTAGTGGTTGTCGTTTTTATAAAATGTGTTTTATTTTAATTTTTGAGTATCGTGCAACGCTCCATTTTTACTAACCCTAAAGTCTCAGTTGGCAAATTATTATTTTTTCAGGGTTGCCAACATTTACTGCACAAATGACGGTAAATTCAAATTTTGCGTTATTTTAAAACACTCTGATGAGTAAATTGTTAATTATAATATTACTGAAATCCAAAAATGAACGTATGTAAAATTGTAAATTAATTTTTCACTTCCTGTAAAGTTGACTATTTACGTATTTACGAATTACAACGTTATTTGCGTCGCACATTCAATTGTAGAATAACTTTATTTTTTTGTCTGTGTGACACACGTCAGCCGCCACAATTTTATTAAATAAAATGAGTCATTTATGCGTGTTTTATATTAATATGTCTTTTTTGCTTAGCGGTTAGATACGGACGAGTTCCAAAACGGTCCCGTGAGAAGAGCATGGAAGAAACGATGAACGGCGGCGCTGAACAATCCGTGTGCCCACCGATTACCACTGCATCAGGATCCGTAGTGGTCGACGAACCCACCGACATAGTCTCCGTCGTGGGCGCTGCTCACAAGTCGTACTGCACGTTCACCGAGGAGCTGACCAGGGGCCTGCAGCGTAGACCCCTACCGCCGCCTTCGCCCCTGTCTTCTCCTTCCGACGACGCATCTCCTTCGACGTCGTCGGCCACCTCGTCTGTGGCCCCATGTGACAACCAACGCATGTGGCTGTTCGAACAGCTAGCTCTGCGCATCACCGAGTACGTGCAGCGGGTGGTGGAGTTCGCCAAAAAAGTTCCTGGATTTCTCGAGCTCAGCCAGGATGATCAGCTGATTCTCATCAAGGTATTAAAATAAGCATCGAGGGGTTGGTTGTGGGATCAAGCGAGCGAAGGACTTTCGGTTTGTGTGGTGTATTAATTGATGACACAAATAAAACGTTTAATTATTATTAAGTATTAAAAGTCGGCCGGCGAGAAAATACTCCGTACGACAACTGATCGAAATTTAGGTAAAAGTTGATATTTAATAAATTTCTTATTTTCCTATTCCGCTTTCATTGTCAAAAAATCAACTTCTAATCATTCAAAAATTAAACGAGGAAAGTTTAGCACATTTTATGACTTTTGCTTGAGGTTAGATTGGCAAAATATGCACCTAAAGGCTGAACGAGGATAGAATTTTTATTTTATTGGAATAGTTGTTTATTAGAAATATATTATAAAATTTCATTAGTAATTTTCATAAATTTTCGAATGTGTCGGAAAATAAATTATATCAAATTAAAATTTATTTATATTTGCAATTACCAATACAACGCTATAAATAATCATTTAAGATGCATTTACAAACTAGTTTTTGTAAAAACTACATATTAAAATTAAGAAAAGGAACTGATTAAACATATTAAGAAATACATTTGCTGTTGCGTTTAAAATTTGGCATTTTACCCTAATATAAGGTAGCTTAGTAATAATATTTAAAATAAAAATAATAAGAGCATATTTAATATGCTATGCAATTCGTGAAAGAAATTAAAAAAAACTGATACATCAACAGCTAGTTGTTGTCATTTATATAGTAGTAGTTTTTGCTTGAATTAATAAATCATCCACAAAAAAAATTAATTGACTATAAATGATTGACTAATATTTTAAGAATTATATCATTTGGTATTTCAGACTATTTTCATTTAAACTTAAATTTTATATACTTAAAAATCATTTAATTGTTTTACTGGTATATTAGTTTCGCTGCAAAAGGCTGTAGTATTTTTATATAAAAAATAAAAATATATTTAAAAATTTACTAGACTAATTAAAACATATACTCTATTAATAAACTTTTCTATTGTCGTTTCTGTAATAGCAAACTCGGCGCAATAAATATGCAATAATAAAATTATACATTTATTAGAACGGACCCACCCCTAATGGTAATGCACATCAAGTGATATCCACGCAAATCGAAAGCCTATTAATAAATAAAGTTATTATGCCTATTAAGCTTGTGTAGTATATTAAATTATAAATAATAATAAATAAAAAACGACAATGTCTTATATCACAAATAGCAATTAGCGACCTTTGCTCGAAACAAATATGCGTTAATTATTGAATATAGATTAAAACAGATATTTCTGCTGCGATAAAAAGCATTACAGCGAGCGTTTAAATTTTTCTGTATTTTTTTTTCATGTTGCAGCATTTCTTATTAGTTTATTTTAAAACTGTACGTGTATAACATAGCATGTATATACTTTTCAAACATATTGCTTGTGTTGTGTGTTCTTTCAGATGGGCTTCTTCGAAATTTGGCTGGCTCACGCTGCCATGTTGGCCACCGATTCTATGGTTACGTTCAACGACGGTGTCTATGTCACTCGAAACCAGCTGGAGAATATGTACGATGTAAGTATATAATAGTTGCATGCAAATTTTTTATTTTATTTTAAGAATTAATAAAAACAATTTAAATAAATTTTTGGTTATAATGTTTAAAACCCCTGCATTCTGATAAAAAATAATGATAAATGGGTTAGAATGTGTAACGAAAAGTGGCACATTGTATCAACAGACAGTAACTGTTGGCGAATATATGACACATATGTTATATATTATATGTATGTTTAGTGTAAAACTTAATAAAATAAATAAATAAATGTTGTGCCGAAACTCTTGAACAATTGTTCAGGCAATTGTGTAGTGTAAAAGTGATGCAAAAATATTAATAAAAAAAAAGTGTGCGCTCATTTCAGCTTATTTATATTAATAGTATAATACGCTTTCGTTAACGACGAAGATAAGCGGCACGTAATGTGCTTTATCGTGAATTTATGGTCTGTTCCGTCAGCCAAAATTAAAAAATTGCCTGGCTAAGCATCCAATTTGACTGACAATTAGCGCTATAAGCTCTTATTTTCTAATCATTATGTAATAGTATCAACTGCTCCCATACAAACATAATGTTAATTATACTCTATTCGACTTAAGGTCACAAACTATTATATATAGATCTCCTGTAAGTATCCAGTAGATATCATTAATTAAATAAGCAAACATAGAACACAGAGTGCAACAGACGAAAAGTATCTACGGATGCGATCATAATGATTTGCTTATAAAGGGTCATTCAGGAGATATGTATATTCTCATGCTTCATTAGAAGGGGTGGATATTGTAGACGGAGTTTGATAATACAGCCGTTGGCCTATTTGGCCACAATTAATTAAGAGTATATAGGGTTCTTAACCAGTCAATCGCGATCAAGTAGTAAATCACAAGTAAAAATTTGATCAATTCCAATGCATGATTTTTACTATACTTTGAGGATTTTCACTTTAAAAATAGTTTATTTTGTTTAATAAATTTAGCCGCAAAATAAAATATTTCCATTAATTAATATTTTTTAGTTTATTTTTAATCCGGTGACCCCACTGAAAACCCTTTTCAAAGGTTTAAAACATCGGCTTAGAACTTATAATATAAGGAGTGTAAAAAAATATTTTTTACTCTTTTATATATAATGTAAAATATACGTACTTCATCTTTTCGCGAAACTAATCAGTCCCTCAAATTTTTGGTGTAAGCGTCGATAAATTAGCTGGATATTTTTCAACACAAATGTCTTTTTAAGCATTTCATTATTTTGTAACCCAAAAATTTCCATTTGTAGTAGATGTGGTACATCATTATTATCAATATTAATGGGTTTAAGAACATTTTCTTTTTAGGAAAATTCATATTGTAAATCAATTAATTTTTCTTTTGAAAAAAGTCTTTTGGGATTGGCAAATAAGATTGGCCAAAACAAGCGATTTATCAGTTTTTGCTTCAAAACAAGCGATGTATAAGTTCGATCGGACCCCTATACTAGCCATTTTGAGACTTGCAGAAGAGTTAACGCTCTTAATTGCTTGGTTATGAAGATTTAAAATTAAATTTTCAGTATCATATAAAACTACTGAGCACCCTTATACGTTCCGTGTGAAAAAAAAAAAATTATTTTACAAAATGGCGGCCAATGTACAAATTAAAAGTGTCATAACTTTGCAAAACGAAATCCTACTGAAAAACGTCTTTTGTATTTGCCAATCAATTACATATAAAGATGTAGAACTAAAAAAAAACGCTTCTTCAACAAACGTAGTTTAGATTGAAAAGCAATAATTTCGTAATAAATATTAACCAATAATTTATTTTCACACTGCAGCCTCAAATTAAAATTTTATAGATATGTTGTATTATATACAATAAATGCCAGTTTCATAATTCATTCTTTATCCGAAAGTTGCGGGACAGAATTTTTAAGCTCCGTCATGAAAATATCGATTTGTACACGTAAATAATTTTCTTTCGTTTTTATAACAGCACTACTACTTAACCACCAATCAGTTAAGTAGTAAATAACATCCTTGAACTCCGATTCATTTCTTGAAAAATTGTGCAATATTTTTTGAACGAAAACAGATTGCCGACCCCTGATTTAAAGCATAGATTCTCAAACTTAATTGACTTTCTACGATTAAATTTTTCATTGCCTTTGAATAACTAAACGTAGCAATGCCCATATTTTTTTTAATTTCACAAAATATTTATGTAGCTTATGCAATTTTAAAATTTTAAATGGTTAGAAAATAAAATAGCTTAGATTAAAACTTAATAAAATAAAATAAAAAATGTACTCTTTTACACAAGATTTTCAGCAATATTATTGATTAATATCAAAGAATACATTTTTGTATTAAAAGTTACATATAAAATTAAAAATTATATTTTTAATTCATATTTGCTACTTTTATTAAATATTTTCTACGTATATCATATATTTTTGCTACTTAAAAAATGATAAATGTTACTTATAAATGCTATTATTCATTTATAAACTGTGAATTATATATTGAAGATAAACTTTTATTTTTATTCGCACCCCTCGACTGAAAATATATATTACGTTCAATAAAATATGCAAATATACTTAAAGCACAGCAGTATATTTTGCTTCGAGTGTCAACAAATGTACTGCTGTTGGTGCACCACTCGATTGTAGAATTGCATAACATCTTGGAATGTAAATTTCGCTGAAATTTAACAGAACGTTCCTTATTTGATATTTACTTGAGAATTTTTCATGTATTTGATTTGTCAGAATCATTAATAACACTGATAGCATCTTCAAGATACGATTTATTGGTTTAATTAATCCTTCTTCACTATTTATTGTTCAACAAATAGTTCGTAAATGTCGGCGAATTCTAAATTTTCATATCCTTCTCCCAATGCTGTTGTTAAACTTAGAATATTATTATATTCTTCATTCATTGTTGAAATTATGATCATAGCACATCTAACTGAAACTCGCACAGTTAAACGTCACATACATACTATTGCAATATATATTTAAAAATTAACTTTTTCCTTAACCGCGTAAATAAAATATAAAATATTTTCTACGATCATTAATTATAATATTTCTTGTTTTTCTCTTATTTTTTGGTCATTGCAGTTTTATTAAAAAAATTAATTTAATTTATTTGCAAATTTATGTTAAATTTTTTCGTCCTTTAGAAGTTGTAGATCTAATTCGGTGTTATTAATTTTGGTAAAAATGTATACTAATACCACTGAATACTAATACTAAATTATCATTATAGACACCGTTTGCCGCTTCGTTGCTCACCTTCATGACGAACTTGAACTCCTTGTGTCTGACTGAGTCAGAGATCGGTTTGTTTTCGGCCGCTGTGCTGGTAACCCCTGAACGTCCGGGCGTCACAGATGTTCAAGCAGTACAATTCCATCAGGAGAAGATCGTCGAAGCTTTGAAACAACAGGTAAATACAATTTTTTCTTAAACATATACATGTAGGCGAAAAGGGGTAAAACACATTTTTAAATTTGAATTACTCTTTGAGTCATTTCCTATATTTTAAAATGTAAACCGTTCATATGAATATCAGAGAATATATATATATATATATATATATATATATATATATATATATATATATATATATATATATATATATATATATATATATATATATATATATATATATATATATATATATATATATATATATATATATATATATATATATATATATATATATATATATATATTTATTTATTGTATTTTTCTTTGCAACGCGACGAATATATATTGTATTAATTATAAACTAGTAATACAATTTACAATTGATATAAGGCATTATAAATGACAAAGATTAATTATATTCATACGTGAGATTAAGAAAATCTAAGAAAACCTTATCGATGATGATCAATTGGTATTGTATTTTTATAATAACCACTTATTCTGATCTCGCAGATACGATAAAGATTATCTATATGAGAATCGAACTCAGGTTTAAAGGTTATTTATAATATATATGGTGATCCGTTAATCAGGTTCAATAATTAAATTAATATTTATTTTAAGCAGCACTTGAGGCAATAATAACATATTGCATTGTTATATTCTGTTCTATGATATGCAACTGCATTTTTATTTTTTTTACAAAAAAACATATATTTTTGTATAAAATACGTGACTGTAAATAAATTATTTTATTTTTAAAAAATAATTTACAGATACATGTAAATTGGGCTACAGAAATTAAAAAAACTTGCACTCTTTGCTTTTTTGTAAAAGCATTTTCTAGAATTAGAGTTTTGATTTGTGATGGGTTGCTCATTATCGTATCTGCTAATTTTTGGCTGTTGTACTAACTTCTTGCGTTATTACTCTGGCCGCATTTCCAGAACTGCTACATGTGTATTCATGTCTTTCAGAAATGAATGATCCATGACTAACACTTGGCCAGATTCTACTCTTACAGCCTTTGTTCTTATTTTCACATTGTCAGAATTGAATCAACCTTTCTTTATTAATCTTGTCTTTAACATAAAGATATCCTTTCGAAGCATATTTTTGATTTATCCATTTAATAAGAATATAAACTAGGGTAACTCAAATTAGTTTTTTTCAACAAGTTTCGCGTAAATGTATAGAAATCATTTTTGGAGAGTTTATAGTAAATCATACACTTAGTTATCTTGAAAAAATGCAGCTAACATATTCTTTACTTGCTGATTCTATATATTTTATACATTTTTGCGCTATGCAATTTATTATATTAATATTATATTAACTTGGTTTACTGGATATTATACCACATTTTCAATACTAATGTCAGTAGTGGTTCACATGGCAACTAGTCACACTTTTTCACTTGAACTATTGCTCAAACGAACATGGTCACAAGACAATTAATCATACGATCATTGCTCACACGGTATTTTTTGATTTTAAAAAAAAATATATAATTAAAAAACTATCTTTAAGAAACTTATATTTCCTTATACCGTGTGGGTGATATTCCATGTGAGCAATATTTGTATGAGAGCAATTTTCGTGTGAGCAATAGTCAGTAATATGAAGCTTATTATTATATGTTCCCGACTTATATTTATTCATTATAAAATAATATTTATCATGTTAATACAAATTTATTTCAATATTTGGCTATACAGGCGGTCCTCGACTTTCGCACATAATTGGTGAAGTGAAAAAAATTGAAATTTTGTGTATTTTATAATATTTATTTATCAAGTGAATATAAAATGTTTAAGAGGCGTTTAAGATACATGTCTAAGTGGGGTTTGCGGGTGTTTCCTTTAAAAAGTTATCAAGAGTTAACTGTTTTCCACTATTCTTTTTCTTTTCTTCATATAGTATTTTATAACATGCAATGTCTTTATTGATCGCCCTACGCACTTGAGATATGCGTTCTCCGTTGGGATCACAATCTTCCATAATATTTAAAAATTTGTCAAGGTGCGTGAAGGCTTCATTCATATTTTTCATTGTTAAAGAGTTTTCCAAAATAAACCTGTCTCATCAACATTAAATATTTGGCTAGAGGAATATTCTCCATCTTCAATAATTTTGGATAATTAGGAAATAAGTTCTTTTGCAGCATCTTTATCCGCATCAGCCGATTCTCCAGTAAATTTAATATTATGAAAAGAATACCTCATTTTAAAATTGTAAAACCAACCGTTACTTGCTTAAAAAACCGTGATAAAATCTTTTTTTTAATCTATCCTTCCAATCTTTGTGCAAACTAAGAGCTTTTTCCGTTTCTCACTCATGTTTATAATTAAAAAAAAAATTAAATTAAAAAAAAAATTTTTTTTTTTAAATGTGCGAAATATTGAATTGTGCGAAAGTCGAACGTTCGAAAGTCGAGGGCCGCTTGTATACAATATTTTCAGTCTCTTATTTTCACGTGTTATAGTAGTGCATAATCGTTCGTCAGTACGTCGCTGTTCATTTTCTATAGTGGTTTCATTGGCACGTTCAACTTAAAAGTTGAAAGACAATAGGTAAAAATTGCACAGTTGTCCTTGAAATAGTAGCCAGAATGACATGTGCAAACGTCACGTCGTTTGTGAGGAGTTTTTGTGACATACAGACAGATACATGTATTTTCTGTTTTATAGTATATATGTATTATATTGTTTCATATAAAACGCTATATTTTTACATAAATATTAATAAAAATAAAATATTATTTATTTAAGGATATGTTCCTTTGCAAATGATTTAAAAATGAATGAATCCATTATTTATATATAAAAAAATAATTATCAATTGTAATGTCGTTAAAGGCTTTTATAATATCACTCTGATTATTGAACCTTGTATTTGTTTTATTAAAGTGTTTTAAAACATAATAATCATTAAGGGAAAAGTCAGTAATTATTGAATTATAAACAATGCAGGTCTTAAAAGTTGTATTAAAATGGATCGCATGAATTAATAATTATGTATTGAAAGCACAATATTCCTACTGCCTACAGATTTTTTTATTACAAATCTAATTATCATGAATTACCAAGTTTCTTCAATGCGCAATTGAAAAAAAAACATTCCACATAATTTTTTCCAGCTCTTCATAGCTATCAGTAGACACATCCTTGTGTTTATAAAGCTCGTTAAGCATAATACCTTTCAAGGCGTACCGAGTGTACAAAAACGGATATACACTGTCTAAATCTATAACTTTCATTTGAAACTCGCTTTCGACAATACATCAATAACTTTTACCAACTTACTTGGTACACACGCGAGCTCGTATCAACTCGAAACTAATAAAAACAACGGCCGCAAAAGCAGCCGCTTCCCTCTTTATGTCAATCCAGAGTTCAATCCGCTTCAGGAACAACTGGATCCTTTTGACGCAGACGAGAACTTCGCGTATACATAAACTATAACATAAATTGTTTCCAAATATCAATTTTAAACTAAATAACTTTGCCTTATATTAAAATAATCTCTTCTGATATACAGATTAGGATTAGTCCTTTCGGCACGCATTTTTTAAGATGTATTGCTTGTTTAAGTGGTTTAAGACTTTTAGACTACTAACCTCTCGGACGATGCGTGGTTCTTTTTCTACATCTTTAAGACAAAATGCTGCATTACCATATTATTAGTGTTAAGTTGCATTACAAATATTTGTATTAATTAGCCTTATATTATTGACTTTTTAATCGATCATTCATAAACTCTTGTACGTATAATTTAATGGTGGTTACGAATTATCACAATGTCAAAACGAGGTGCATGTATTTTAACACAAACATAAATCGCGAACGACCATAAATAAACCATAACCACGATTACTATAAACGGCTAAGTGGTTATCGTGACCTTGCAAATGCATTTTACTCTCTTTGGCACGGAACCTACGCAATGTGCTCATTATGTAATATTTTACCTGTTTTGCATTCGACGGCATGAATACTAACCAATAAGTATATGTAATATTGCTAAAACATATGCGTTTACTATCTCAATAAAAATTAGTTCTGTTGATCTTCAGCCTGAAATTTAATGCTTAAACAGTATAATTCATAGCAACTAGTATAACTGATCAATATTTTAATATATGAGTGTGATTTAATGAACACATTAAATTAGGCACTTTTTATGATGCCCTAGTCGGCATACTAGAAGCTGGCTCCATGAGTCATTGCAATGAATTGCAAATAAAAAAAAGTAAAGCATGAATTCCTTCAGTATTTATACTTTAAAAATACAGGTAATATCTATTCCTGTATCCCAGTGATTTTTAAATTGGGAGCGCTGTGATATTTATGTTTATTTTCTCGCATAAATATTTATGTAATTAAACACATTTGGAAATTGCTTAGAAGCAAAATAAATTCACCTTATGTTACAGTTTTTCGATGCTTTCCAATTAACTAACTTTGTGAGATGCAAGATATGACTATGAATTTTGTGAAAGATATGCACTCATTATTTTTTTTGTGAAGAAAGTTCAATCTTAAATTTTTCAACTACTTTTTGGCGAAAGTTCGTAGTGTGCCATTTTTTTTCAACTTCATCTTCATGAATTTTATTATACCGTTCCATAGTATATGATTTTATTTGATTAGTTACAATTTTACGAATCACACAGACGGCAACACCAGAATCTTGCACATTCTCATTTTGCACAATCAAATACTTTTCTTCTTTCATTCTTTGTGAAATTTTCAATTCTCTTCCCGAAAAGTACGACTTCGTTTAGCTGGTATTTTTAAAGTCTTCGCACCACTTTTTGTACTTTGTAATTTGAGGAAAATCAGCTATATTTAATTCATTTTATAATCTGGAGGCCGCTCATGAGAAACAGTTTTTACATATTTCGAAGCAATGACATGTTTTAAGTCAATCCGTAATTTTACATTTTATTTTTGTAGCGAAAATCTCGACATGGTATAATTGAAAACACTGATCATGAATAGCTATCCCTGTGATTGTCCATGATTAGCACAAATTTACAACTTAGTGAAAACTTTGCTTTAAAATTGGACATCGATACATACAGTGCGCTGCCGCAAAAACTTTAACAAACTCTTCGCAGCTTTTCCAATTTATGTAGTTGCCGTGCATTTTAATTATTTATTCTGGCACACTGAAGTGTACCTTAAGTCGAAAATTTGGACTTTATTAACGAGAGAGGCATAAATTTAGACCATTTTGTAATACAATAACTTTTACCCTTTTCGAACTAATGTACAATGAAACAACATGTCAAACTAAATTTCAATTCGAAGGAAATTTCTCTTCATTAGATAGCTCTTAACCGTAATTAAAAACTAGCAACTCGTTACGGGATAAGCAGCGAATTTTGAACTGAATAGTTGCAACTAGCAAGTTTGTGTACAATATTGAGAGTGAAGGCTTTGTGCGTTCTGTGCTAGTTTACATTTACTTTCGATATGTTTCAAACTTGCGGTTCAGGTAGCGATGTTGTACAGGTAAAGTCACGCTACATCGCCTCTAGTAAGATCGATAAGCAATATGCTGTTATATCAAAGTTTTCAACTATTTATGCAAACATTACTGGTTTCGATGCCGGTATGGATTTTTTTGCATGGTATTGTATTAAACGTAAGTATAATGCGATATCAGCTGCGCTAGGAGAACGCTCCTAAATATTTAAATTCTTCAATTTTCTTGAAATTATCTATATACTGCTTTAGAATTCTCATAATAACCATGTGTGTCATTGGAAAACATCACAAAAGTAGTTTTATTTGTTGTCAATAAAATATATCTTTACTTCTGAATTTATTCAGAAAATAATTACTTTAGAAATACATAAATTAACACTATTCATAATGCTTTAAAGCAGCATTTCCCAACCTTTTTTGGCTCGCGTACCACTTGGTAGTAGTCCAGTCAAATAAGGCGAAATAAAGGCTAAACCTCGGAATGAAAGATACCAAACTGAAATTTTGCACAGACCTTCGTTTTGATGTTCTAAGGACAGGGTGAAAAGTCTCATAAAATATCGTGTCTGCTAATCAAGATATCATAGGTCAAAGGTCACAAAACTTGTAAAGCATAAAATTATCTACAAGTTTAATTATTATATTTGTTTTGTATCAATAACCGTTTTTGAGATATAGCGCGAAGAGTGGGAGGCGTACATCCGTTTATAGAATCCAGCGAGTATTTCTACCTGCTTAACTTGGTATAAGCTTTGAAAAAGTAAACAATCGTGAAAAAAGTGGTCTCGGCAAGTCGTTTGAACCATAATTTTATTACTTTCTTTATTGTATTATTAGGAATTAAAAATTAAATATTGCTCGACAAGAAATTTGTGCGAAAAAATTGAAAGAGTTGAGAGATGTCCTTACGGAGTATGTACCAGATGATAAGATCATTTCCAAATTAAGAGAAAAATATTTAACTGATATTATAATTATAACGAAGATTGGATCATTCCCTATTTTTTCTTTTTGCGATGCTCAAGCTTAAGTTTTATCCATAGCTTGGTATGAAAATAAAAAATGCACTTCGGAAGAAGAACACTTGCGCGTAGTGGAAGCTGCTGCGGCGATTATTAGAGAAGATATTCGATCTTCTGTTGTTGAGACCAAGTCCTATCCGCCCCCGAGTAAAATATTAATGAAGAAATTCCGAAAACTTTATTACATTTTCTGCAACAAGTTATTATAAAGAACAGAAAAGGAAAGACGGGGCATTTTAAAACTAAATACACGGCTATAAGTCATGCTATAATGACTTCCATACGAAAACGGTCCTTTTCTTCGCAGTTATTAATAGGCCTATCTGTATTTCTTCATAGAAAAAATACAGATAGGCCAAACATCCAAAAAGACTTTTGGATGTTTTGTCAAGTTTAGGTTTTTTCGCTTCATATAGTGATACTGTAAAATGTTAAATTTCAGCTGTTTATCACCCACAGCCTCGTAATCAACCATCATAGTCAAGTGCCTTAGTACAGTATGCAGCAGATAATGCAGAAAAATATTTATACTCTTGATGGCTATAATACTGTTCATATAATGGGAATGATAAAAATAATAACTCCAAAATCTGAAGTTATATCTGATGACCGCATAAAGAAATTTACAACAAAACCAAGTGCAAAGGAGTTAGCAGCACTATCACATATACCCCTTCTAGTGTATGAAAATCATGTCGTACCCGGATTGAGCAAGAGATTCAAGTTCAAAATTTTAATGATGTAGAAGAACTAACCTAAAATATATATTTAATGTAGTTGATTTGTTGTGGAAGTACGGAAAGTGGAAAAATATCTCACCGTTGCCAGGGTGGAATGGATTTATTGAACAAAAAACAATGAGAACTTTGTAACTTCTCGGATTCTGTTTCTTACTTTTATTCATCATCCTGTGAGTAATATGGACACAATTTACACTACATTACAGTGTGCTATAAATACTGCCAAGAAACATGAACAAAGAACATGCTTAATAACTTTTGATCAGCCGTTGTACATAAAAGCACGTGAAATCGTAGCAGCTTCAGATGCTAGCTCAGACTTGTCCATAGTAGTTGTGAAACTAGGAGGCTTTCATATGCTTATGTCTTTTATTGGATGCATAGGGTATATAATGAATGGAAGCGGAATCAAGGAAGCTCTCAGTACAATTTATGCATCGAATTCTGTCGACAAAATGTTGGATGATCCCGCTTTTGCAAGAAGTATCAGAGGCCATACGTATTATTTTTTGCATTATCGATGATGATTTTTGAAGATATGGAGATTGAAAGTTATAATGCTTTAGATGGGTTCATTCAGCAGATAACAATTTGCGATGTTTTCTACGAAAGTGTGGAAGAATGTACAGGTAACTCTGGCGCCGTAGTTTACGCGCTAGATGCGCGCTTCCCACTCCCCGCGCTATATCTCGAAAACCATTAACCATACGAAGAAATAATTTAAAACAAACTTGTAGAAAATTTTATTTTCTATAAGTTTTGTTAAACATTTAATGACATGCGACGCAAAAGAGGCGAGATATTTGCAAAAAAACGATTTTTATGACCTTTGACCTTTAATATCTTGATTAGCAGACACGATATCTTTTGAGACTTTTCACCATATATTTAGAATGTCAAAACAAAGGTCTGTGCAAAATTTCAGCTTGTTATCTTTCATTCCGAGGTTAAACCCTTATTTGACTGGACTATAGTACATCACGCTTAATTGTACCACTTCGTAAAAATGATTGTATTTCGAGAAATTTGTTATTCTATTTGCGTTATAAATTTTATAAGGTGACTATATTTCCCAGAACTCAATTTATTTAATTTAAAAAAAAAAAAAAGCTTTTATTTTTTCTGATAACAATGAGACATTTGAACTTTACATATCACAATGTTTTTTTTTTAAATAAAAGGTGCCGAAGCTCATTTTTTGTCAAAATTCAAAACCAGGACATTTAAGGAAGTATTTTTTTTAACAACTAATTTTTATTAATAAAAAATTACATAGAATTAAATTAATTGTATTAAAAACATGCAATGCACCGCAGGCAATTTTTTCCAAAAATTACCGATTTTAATAGAAAATATTTGTATATAAAATTAATTAAACACGGTAAATGTAAAAAAAAAATTGATGAAAACGAGACAGTTTACACTTTTATTTTTCAAATTTGCAGTAGCGCCGCAGACCAAATTTTTGTTTTAAATTAATTAATATTAATAAAATTCAAGTATATAAAAATATTTTGATTACCGAAATTTTCTATTTATTATCAAAAATAATAGTTCTGCAAGTGTTGCTTAAAATTATAATACATTGTTATCAAGTTATAAGTTTAATTTTTAAACAAATTTTACGAAAATATAAGCACAATAATATAAGTAAAATAAATTTAATGAGATCCTTGTGCTTGTTTCGAAAAACATAATTTTTTGAAATTTGCTTCAAAAGATGTGAGATATACTCTTAAATCTACACCTGCGTCCACTTTGCTTCGATACTTATTTTTTTAAAAGACATATGAAGAAAAATCTCTTTCTACTAATTCCGTACTAGTGAACGGTTTTAAGAATTTGAGAGCTTTTTCAGAAAGTTCTTCATATTCTTTATCGATGTTTAACTAAAAATTAATAAGATTGTTTCGTTCGAACTTTACTTGTATAGTTTTGTTACTTGATAAGTATGTTAAATCTTCTTTATCTTTTATTGATAACGATGAAGCTTTTTCTAAATTTTCTGCATAGATGGGGTTTGAAATCCAATTATTATCTTTGTTTTCGGGTTTTGGAAAATACTCCATGAAAGACGATTTTAATCATGTTAAATAAACTATTATATGTTCTCGTAAATCTTGAGACAAGCTAACCTTATTTTCAACCAAAAAAGTATGTAGTTTCGAATACTTCCGGTTGATTGTTTTCGATACACTGTTTCTAAAAATCTAATTTCTTAATCATACTTTCAATTTTATCATTAACATTAAAGATCATCATCGATCTTTTATGAAAAATTACATTTAGGAAAAATACAATAGTTTAAGTTATATTTTAATGACTGATTTTTTTTTACTTTTTATGTCCGCCATTACTGATTATTTTTCGCGTACCACCAACTATCGCGTACCACAGGTTGGGAACCGCTGCTTTAAAGGATATTTAAAAGTCCAATAATAATTCGGATATATGAGTAATTTATAGGATTTCGGCAGTTACAAAGTGTATTTTTTTTCATTGTTTTATTTCTCGGCTATTAATTGTAATACATATCCAATGACAAAACTGGGCACTAACCATATTTAAAACAAATACGTAGCTATGTATATTATATTTTTTCTCTACGTATACGTTTACCGTGTGAGAGTATCGAATATAAGGTACTCTTTTATATGCAAAAATTAATATCGTGACTATTCCGCAACAACTAATCTGACAGTATGCTACTAATAAGCTAAATATATTTTTTATTATATGGTTGTATTGTGATCATTGATATTCATAAGCTATATTTTTTATCTAAATATGTTGAATGAAGACAGTGCCTAATGAGATCTACAATATATTTAGGAGGTTATTCTTTCTTTTCCACTATCGCGCCTTTCGCAACGTTTCGACCATCAATGTTGGGGTCATCATCTAGGGCGTTATGTTGACCTTATCTCAGCCGCCGCAGACTTATGTTTTTTATTTGATCATAAAGTTATACATACATACATATATAAGTTTAGCAATTTATACATTTTTTAGCGACATGATCTAATACATGTTTTACTCGCGCTTTCAACCACAACATTACAATAGTTAACACCACATTCTCATCGTGCAATTCAAAGCATAATACATATTACATTTTATTATTGCAATGGAACGTCGGCGTCTTCTTTGAACCTACTAGAACAATAATGCAATAATAAATATCGATTGAGTTTTAAAGGATACACAATTTAGCTTTTATTATGTGTACAGGATATTGCGTTTTTTAACAGCTTCCTGAGATGTGATTTGGCACATTTTAATCAAGATCAATATTATATATGAATTTCTACACAGAGTTATGTATTGTATTATTCTCTTTATATTAAATTACATACTTATATACATGAATACTTTAATATAAAACTAATACAATTCAATTTAAATTTATTTGTTTATTAAAATCCATTTTTTATTACAACTTTATCTGTAGAATAATCATAAAACAACATGCACTAATGCAGAGGTCCTCAAACTGCTAATCTAGCACGTGAAAAATCTGTCCAGATATCAGTAAAAAAAAACTTTACTTGAAAAAAGGCAATTTTTTCGTAAAATTTACATTAATGAAATACAAAGAAAATCTTTTAAAACCTGAAAAAATCCAAACACGTGCAATTTATTTTCCAATATTTTAGTCAACGTGCTTTCTTTATATGAAACAAAGATCTTTGTTCACAATAAGGGATTACAATACCGGTATTACCAAGAAAAAAATAATCAATACCGGTATTACTGGAATTGAATTTTTATTTATTAATTGCTTATAAAAAAGACCGAAAAAATAATGTTCATGTGAAAAATCAAGATTTTTTCGATACTACCGGTATTTGATTTAGTAATACCGGTTGTGTCAAAAGTCGATTTTTGTTTCCTAATACCGTTATTATCGATATCTCTACTCATAACATTGATAAATGTAAGACAAGGATAGATAGAAAAATAGACAATATCCGAAATCTTTCTCGAAACATTATCGTCCAATGGAGTACATAGTATTTATCTGTCAAAAACCAGCGCTCATCTTCACCCAAAATCAAAATTGCCTCTCTTTGATCGTCCGAACGAACACATCTGTAGCTGACAGTTAACAAATACTTTAAAAAGTTCATTAAAAAAATGAATTTTATATTTTAGATTAAAAAAGTTCATATATATATAATATTAAAGAATAGAGAAGTAGATAGTGATTGTCGTATTTAATAGTAGAGTCGCGATTGCGTCTTATAATCATGACCGTTGCGGCAAGGACGTCAACGCTCTTCTCACGCTATTCATTCAGTTTCTAAGGATGTTTTTAGTTATAGCTACGAGGAGCTGAAACTTTATTTGAGTATTATTTATTTATGCATAATCTAATTTGCGTTTTCAGATATCCAGACGTCAGACGGTGGGTGAGGTTGTCAACATTGAGATTCTGCTGAGTGATCTTCGTGCCATCGGCGTGCAGCATTCCCATCTGCTAGAGTGGTTTAGGACCAATTGGATGCATCTCAAACTTCCGCCGCTATTTGCCGAGATTTTCGACATACCTAAGTGTGATGAAGACCTACAATAAACTTCAAACACCCCTACACACATACACATTCAAAACACAAAACTTCTGACTAATATCGAATCGTCATTAGTGACTTAGATCTATTCATGCAGGGTGCTTTGCCAATATTTCGTCTTATTATTATTAATACATACAATATACATATTATATATTTGTAGAGTAAACGTGTTCGATATTTAGGTGTTTAATGATCGATGTTCAATTCGTTGTAGTCAAAGGGTTAATTATACTATGGCCGAAACGGCCGTTAACTCTGATTAGACATATCGTAAAGGTATTGCATTTATATTATTATTAAATTATATTCATATATAATATGTATTGTGTATTTATTCGGCGGATTCTATGGAGAAAGATTATTATTTAATAAAACATTACATTAGATAAAAAAAACACAGATTCTCTTCAGTTTTTCCTAAATTAATTGACGACATCTCATTGCGTAGTTCCTATATTATTAGCATTTTCTATTTTAAAACTGTTGATATTTAATAATTGAATCGCTATATGTGAAAATAGCAAAATTTAAATTGTATCGCCTTTGAAGTGTACAGTAAAACCGTGTTAATTCGAAACATTTTTATCGATTTTTAAGCTCAAAGTTCATACTGTATTATCTCATTAATTTCCAGAAGTTGAAAAGAGCAATTTAAGAAGCTCTACTTTATACTGTATCCCTTTTAAAAATTATATGTAATAAGCTCTTATGTATAAAAAAATATTATTGACGAGAATTAATCGTGTATGATGTAACGAGGTTTTACTGTACTTCATTTCCTTTATTGAGCTTGAAATATATTATCTTGAAACATAGTTGAGTCATTTCTCAAAATACCTTTTCGGAATTTAGCGATTTAATTTAAAGCTCCATCTACCTCCGCCATGTATTTTAATCAAAATAATTTATAATAGAACCCAAAGCCGCACAGCGAGATTTTTTTTGAATTTCACAAGAACATCTCAAAGCTTTCAAAGATCTCAAGGAGAGCCTTTTCACTATATGATAAAAATGTCTTTTTGAATTCTATATTTAAAAAAATCTCGCTGCTCGTCTCAGTTAAAATATGTGTGTTCTAATATATTCATAGCTACACTATATAAATATGGTAGCCCTATGTATATGTATATATTTACAACGATAACGTTATGTAAATTATTGTTGACTTGGATCTCTTTCTTTTTTAATTATTTAAATTTAATATAATTTTAGAGTACAAAAATATATGTATTTGTATATTGATTATTTTATTACACAAATTTTAATAGTTTGATGTTTATACAATATTATTATTTTTTTATTATATATACTAATTTATATAAATACATATTTTATTTTATATATCACTGTTCAGGTTCAACTCCAATTGAAAAATTGGAGCTGGGTTTTATACATATTTTTTTTTAATTTTAGCCTAACACTCGTGTAGATAATACTATTGAGAAAATCGGTATTTGTGAATATGTGATTTATTTAAAATTATATAAATGGCACGTTTATGATATTGACAATCATATGTAAGTGTTATGATAAAATCGCTAATTATGTTTTTTTTTTAATTCAATTATATATATATACACATATATATAAATAAAATCGTTATTAATTTTTAATTATATAATTTGCTTTCTAAAAGCGAAACGTTCATTATATATTTTTTAGGCCTTTCTAAATCATTTGTATTTATTTATTCTTCATCAACGATTGTTGTATTTATATAAATGCTATATAATTTATCTTGTAAATGTAGTGTGCAGAATGCTTCCATATCTAATGATCTCGATGTTTTAAAAACACAGGATAGCAAATTGTAGTAAACAAAGATACGATAAGCTGACTTATATACATATGTATAATATTCATAGTACAGCATAACTACTACTTTTACCTTGAATAAAATTATTGAAATCATGTTTTTTGTATGCACAATTTTTTTAACAAAAAATATTAAGATTTTGACATTATGATCTATTTTATTATTATTATAAAAATCATAAATTTATTTAATACATACTAATGAAATTATAGTTGAATTATACATGTAAATGAGTTTATCGCATCTTTGTAACAAATAGTTGCTCTTTAAATCAACGACTATGACTTATTTTCAGTGTGTCGGTATTAAAGCGTCGCAACAAAATTTTGTAGCTTATAATAGTGTGTTTTAATATGTTTTAATTAATATATTTAATCGATAGATTAATTAGATAAAGTATTCTATTGCATTTCTCATTACACAAAGCATTCTGTGTAAATATATATTTTTGTGTATGTAATCATGAATCAAAATATTATTATTCGTACATATCGATATGAAAATATGAATTACGGTAGATTCGTATGTATTTATATGTGAAACATATATATACAGAGCCGTTTTCTATACACGGGCAAATGCCAAAGGCGGCTCTAAGTCTATGTATCTTACTATAATATTCCTACACTTTGAAAAAATAAAGATGTAAATATATTCAATTCATAGTTATTAGTTACAAATTTACATTTACATTTTATTTTTAGTTGTAGTATATTAAAAATATATACTATTCATAAAATATGATTTAAAAGAGAGAAATTTTATTTTATTTAAAGCGTATGTAAAACATAGTGCAATTTTTTTATTATTATTTTATTTTGTAATCCTTTATTTATTAATATAATACGATGAAGAATTATCGCTGTTAAGTGTGTCTGTTTTATATTATTATTATTATTATTACATATTAAACATTAATAAATGGACTTCAATGTTTTCATTCCAATTACTTTATTTTGATGTATACATGATGGCCCAAATAATAACAGATCAAGAGCTATACTTTGGGTTGGGGAGAGTGACGCCAAAATCGTCATTACAAATTTAAACTTTAATTTTTTTTATTTATTTATTAAAACTTTGACCATCGTGACCTGACAGGTTAACCTAATGCGTCAAAATTATTATAATTTTAAAATATATACATAGTATATAAGTATGCATACATACAAATTCAGTAAAAGATAAAAGAACAGATACAAATCACTTCAATAGGTGTGCATTGTCCCACACGAATTGAACCAAAACTACATTTGTGCAACGAGAAAATGTCAATATCTCTATGCACAGTATTGAGCAGACGAACTGCCTTTGTAAGAGAAGAGTTGACAAGTACTCTAGTTCTAGACTTTACAGACAAGAACAGTGAACGCGACCGAGAACTATAACCATCTTCCGGAGACCACATTTTGAGCTGCTCGAGCACCGAAGGATTGTCTACGATGCCCTTGAGTAATTTCCAGAAGTGTTTAATTATATTAAACACTTCTGCGAGTTGACAAAGAAACTTACCTGATACGCGTAAATTTTCATCAGTATCAGATGTTATACACTTTAGTCGATTTTATTTCAGAATGTTCTTTATTTACGTTTTTGCAACTTTATTAAACATATTTTCTTCGGTAGTTGTTCCAGACTATTCAAGAAAGGTAATTCTTCAGTCATTTGAAACATAGCATTGACTGTTCAAATAAACAATATGCTGCAAACAAGTAGTTCTACCATTAACATTTAAACAAAATATTTGCTATTTCGCAAAGTGCACTTGTAATAATTTGATATAGGGCGCATTGGAAAAAACTGGATTCAGCAAGGGCGCCGAGAGTCGAAAAATTATAATAACCACTGGACGAGGCCGAAGATAAGCACTATCATTTGTTTTGATATTAAATTGGCTATTGATGTTACTCACAACGTGCTTAACCCTTTTAGCAACTTCTAAAAATATTTTTTTTGATTTTCATATTATTATATATTTCACAATTTATTCATCAGATTTTTTTTTCATACTTAACTAGTATCTATATAACACGATTTTGGATTTTGTCAAGAATGAACATTTTCAATTGTAGAATAACGTAAGTTATGATGTAACGTTGTTCCGCTGTATGACAGCAAGTACCTATGGATCATTAATAACGTTATGCGTAATACATAATTTTAAGATTAAATATAATAGTGGTCTTTTAAAAAGATTTTATAAAAAAATTTGACAAAAAATATTTAAAAACGTTACATTTTTTTATATTAAATAGTTTTTCATTTGCCGGTAGATATTTTGCCAACTTTACATTTTTTTATTATATTTTGAAGATGTTGGTTGAAATCTCAGAATCGCTCATATAACGTTACAGTGGAATGTGAAGCAATATGAACACCACATACGGTCACTCGACGGTTAGCCGTTCCGTTAAAACATATACTTTAAATATTAAATAGTTTGTTAAGTCATCCTAATCACGTGTTGATTGTCCAGTAGTCGCTAAGAGACAGTACGCAATCTGCGTCGCGTCACTTGGCACTCCACCTGGCGGTATTTCCTGTTAGCCCCGCTACCATCATAGAAATGAATATACATTTTGATAATCTAATTATATTTCACAATTTTACTAGTACTTGATTATTGTTGAATAATAACATTATATTTTGTCAAATATATTTCTTTGAATTTGCGACCCCAAAAAGTTTTTTTAACCACTGATCTATTGAATAAATGTTTGCACTGTATAAAGAAATATTGTATGCACATCGAAAAAATAAAAAGACAGCAATTTTTCAGTGTGACAGTCATAAATTATATTATAAATTTAATTTGCCCCACATTGGCCGCCAATTGAAGTTTATTTAAATTTCTTTATAAATAAAAATAAAACACATTCTACATGTAAATTATTTGTTTTGATTCTGATTTTAAGCGACCCGCAGATTAAAAATCATTTATAAAATAATTTTAATTTAAATGTATCAATAATTATTTTTATTTCAAGTTATTATATTTTTTCTTTTAACCCTGCATTGCGCGAAATTATTGCATAATTACCTGTTATCTTGCAGAAGGTGGCAAAAAAACGATCATTTAAGTGTCAAGAATATACATAAAAACATCAATTTAATATAGTTATAAATTAAATATTTATTATAAATACAAATTATTAAAGTGCAATTAAAATAATCACTTTTATTTATAAATATGAACAGTTGTTAAATCACATTTTATTTATTATTATCTTTTCCAATAAAAAAATAAGGGGTCCAAAAATAAAACATGGAAATTTAGTTGCGGCACTGAGTGTTCCTCAAGTTTTTTTATTTATTAATCACATTTATTTAATAAATCTGATTTCACACATTAAATTTTATTTGTTGAAAATATTAAATTGAATTTTTATATTTATGTTCAATTTATTAAGAATTCTGAAATGAACCAATTCATCGTTTATATTGTATTGGACTTTGTGTATAAAAATACATTTTTATGCCAATTTATGCTAAAGAAAACGTCCACTCACTGTATTAGCCGAATTAAAAAGCCACAGCCATTTTCATTTATGATAAATGGAGCAGTGTTTCCAAATTATTATTAAGATGGCTTTTTGATCCAGCTGAGCCTGATTTACTCAGTTGAGTTTTATTTTTCCAAAACAATCTTTTTAAGTTATCTGAAATGAAACAAATAATATTTGTTTAAACACAAATATATTTGCAATTAAATTATTTACAATATATTAATGCTTCGAATAAATTCGACATTGACAAACATATGTAAATATATATGTATGCATATTCAATAATATAAATACGCATATATACGTGAACATTTAAATACATTCAAAATATTTAACACTTTGTAAGCCGACACACAATATTTGTCTATTCATAAAATAATATAACAATTATTTAAAAATCACAACATAAAACCTACTACTGGACACTCTTTGACGTTTCGGAAAACGAAACTATCAAATGATCGCAAGTACGAGGAAGAGAAACATAAAAAGTAATCACAGACACTATCATCATATATATAAATATATATATTAATACTTTTAAAAAATTATTACGAGAAAAATAATAATATAATAATGGCTTACAATGTGTTAAAGCGACAGAGAGCTGTGTGTTATATTTTATTTATTTATTACATATAACTAATTAATGCAACTAATAAGAGTCAACTTATAAATTATATTGTTATCTATTACATATAAGTATGCATATATCAACAAATACATAAAAAAAAAATTACCTTCGAAACCAAATATACAACTAATAATAATAATACAATATTAATTGTTTTTTCTCGTACAATTTGTCACAAAGAATAAAATATAGAAAAAAACATTTTTTTTCAATAATAGAATACTATTCTTTCTTTTTGTAATATAATTACTTCTTGATGTGCGTGCCGCGCTGGGTGAGACCCTCGAATCGCCTGAACGTGTAATTAATGAATACCCAATCTTTATACATAACTTCGCCGTCTTGGGGCAATGGAGCTGATGCTGCAATTGAAAATAAATATATTATTATAAAAAAAATACATGAAGCGGATATGGGATGAAACACTCACGAATCTCTAATTTTACGTCAGGGAACTCATCAAAGTTAGATGTGTCGTCGATGCTCTTGACTTGAACTGGAATTGCAGCAGGGCGCTCACGCACATGACCCCAGTCTACGCCAGAGAAGAATGCCGCCGATTTTATGTCTTCGATGCCTCTGCCGGATCCCAATCTATAAAAGAAATAGAATTTATAATGAATTATACATTTATAAAATAAACAAGAGATTCATATATCTCTATGCAACTATTATTACATTTTTTAATATAATGTGAGGGATCTTATTTTTGAAACTCACGTTAATGACTGTTACCAAAAATGATCATTCATCAATTGAGAGAAACAAGACAATATAGTGTAAAGGATGGGACCACACAAAGGCCCTCCTTACGACTAGAAAAAAGGATCACATTATTAACACGTAAGGATTCTCCGGTACATTGACAGAATATTTCTTTGTTGCGAAACGATCACGGAAGGCAATATATCACCAGAAGACAAAAAGTACTGTAAGGCAACAATATTACCGTTGCACAGTTCGACCTCGGAGATGTCCATCAAGCAAATGTCACTTTCTAAAGGCGTATATATATTTCGTTGTTCTAAAAAGCGAGTGCAATGATTGGCTAGATGATTGTGATCAATGTGTCAGCAAGCTGTGCAGCCCGGAATATTTAAGGATGTGAAGACACTGCTCGTCCGCGGACAACATACGGTCATGGACGCTTACATCCTGAGAGGGATCAACCTTAAGAACTCTAAGGATCTTCCACTGACTTCTCCACCACTGCTCGGAGAAAACGATTTCGCCCATCATAGTAAACTAAATAAAATTCTTACTAGTTTCTACCTGCGTCTTACTGGCTGCAAAGTCACACCCCTTAGGGTTACGAAACCGTAAAATACTTTTATGGAACTAGAACACAATTAAATAAACGAGTGATTGTTCTGACAGCATTAGGAAAGCGATTCAAAATTATATTTTGCAATGTCTCTTTTCTTCTTTCTCATAGAAAGATTGTGCATAGCTCCGTATATCGAGTCTGACATGCACAGCTTCAGGAAATGCAAACTGATAAGGAACCAGACAACCGTGACTCGGACATAACGGTAGATCAAAATAGAGTAAGAATGCAATGACTTTACGGACATAAAGACGAAATTGAGAACTGAGCATCTATTATTCAGAAGATGAAGTAACATTTTGTAACAAAGATGAAGCCTAATCATTGATTTTAACGGCACACAAAAATAGCGAAACCTAATACATCTGCGTCATACCCTCCACAGAGATACATATTTATGTCCTTTTTTTAAACTATTTTTTCTTAACGAAGTGATTAAAAATTTAAGCTTAGTAGTCTTATGAAATAGTGTTTTGTAATTTTAGGGTTTATCTGTATAAGTAAAAATAAAAAAGATCTAAATCTTGAAGTATTTTAATGACACTATAAAAAGTCCATTTTCATTGATATATTTAAATACATCATAGTCTGATGAAACTATTCATTTTATAATTCTACAAGCTGCTTATTGTTAAACTTATGGTATTTTACTTGAAATAATAAAAGATTAATTTCATAAAAGTAACATAAATGGAAAAAGATCATTTAGGCAAGACAATAGAAAAACTTTGTTTGAAGTTACGCGAGGATTAATTTTATTACATGACACTACTATTATGTTTTATGACGATCCTTTCTAACAGATTTAGACAAAAATGCCACTCTCAATAATGTAAAATTAAGACACACTCGAGGATGTCATCAGCATATTCAATACATACAGCATAATATATGTAATAAAAATAAGCTTTGGGCGCATATTTAGGAATGATCTTGTCGGTGAATAACAATGTACAAATTAAAGGGTAAAAATTTAGCTTCCATTGAGTCGGTGTACACAGCAAATTTTTATTTGTTAATCACATCCAAAATTTGCCATTCATTTTTATAAAAGCCACCGCCAAAAATCCCTAAACAATCTTTATTTAACATTTAATTGTCCGTTTTTTATCAACGTCAACTAGTTATACATGTTATAAAAATAATCAAAATACCAACAACGGATATTTTGAAAAAATATTGATTCGTTCAAGTTAATTGTTATATTGGACTCCGTAGTTAAAAAATTAGCAATCCTGTATGGGAAAATCTGAGAAGCAAAAAATTTGTCTGAAAAATCACTCTGATTTTATGTAATAGTCCTGACACATTAAAGATTAAGTGTTAAATTGAGAAGGAATAACGTGAAATTGTTATTTATATTAAACGTAGGACATGCAGAAGTCGACTAATCAATAATTCTTACCTTCGATCGGGCTCTGAGCAGAAACGCAAAATAGTCTCTTTGGCTTCCTCGGAAATGGGAACCTCGGGAGGAAACACGAGCGTCTCTCGCCAGGACATTACTTTTCTATACGTCTCCTGCGGATTTTCAGAGCAGAACGGCGGATAGCCGATGAGCATTTCATACATGATGACGCCGAGACTCCACCAATCGGCCTGCGGGCCGTACCCGGTCTGTAAAAACACTTCCGGAGCTATATAATCGGGCGTGCCCACAGTGCTGTAAGCAACGGCTCTGCGGTTCTTCTTCCACGACTCGGCGCGCCTCTTCGAGTCCATTGGACTTCCACTCGTTACGACTGTGATATCAACACGTTAATAAGCGACAAATTGTTTTGGTTTCTATTGCATTCAAATAACTCACTGAAATCAGACGGCGTCGCTCTAGATAAATCCCTATAAAAATCCGTACGGTGGCTCTGCTTTAATCCTGTACACAAACCGAAATCGCTGAGTTTAATATGACCTCTAGCGTCTAATAATAAATTATCAGGTTTTATGTCCCTGAAAAATAAGGTTTTAAGTTGAGATGCTATTGATAATTTTCGAATTACTGACATACGAACCTATGTATGAAACCCAGCTTGTGAATACTGTCGATGGCCAGTGCCGTCTCAGCCATGTAAAACTGAGTGCACTCCTCGCTAAGTGTGTCCTTTTTCATGAGCAGTGTCATCATATCGCCCCCGGGCAAGAATTCCATAATCAAATATAAGTTCATTGGATCTTGGAAACTATAAAACATTTTAACGACCCACTGGTGGTCGGCTTCCACTAGCACGTCACGTTCGGCTCGTACGTGCGCAACCTAAAATAAAGATTGTGTAAAACATTGATATGAAAAAAAAAATTCGAATCGGACGAACCTGTTCTTTTTCTAACATATCGGCTTTGCGAAGAATCTTCATGGCGTATACGTGCCCCGTATCCTTTTTTTGAACAAGTCTAACCTCCCCGAAAGCGCCTCTGCCGATGACCTGAAATCGATATAAATATATGAATTTTAGAGATTGCAGTATAAAATTCGTGAATTATTTTACTACAAAAAAGAAAGGAACAATGAATGTAGATCAAGAAATATGCTTCCAATACTTCAGACTGTGAAGGTAATTAGTTTATCCATAATAGAAGTGATCGAGATCAAAGACTTAGGAAACTGAAATAAATGGGCAAATTGATACCATACAAATTAATCGAGGCAAAACCGCTTCATATTAATATTTAAAACATTTGTTTCAACAAAATAAGAGTTCTATTTATTAACACTTTCTCGTTTTTCACCACCTGATACAAAACAATGGGCAGTTTTGCGAGAATTTCGCACAACGTAAAGTTAAAAGAAAGAATATGGTAACTTTTGAATTTGAAAAAAAAAAAATAATTAGGCAAAATTTTGACTTGCATACATATGTTAAAATTATTTTATCCATAGTTTTTAATCTGTGGCTCACATAAAATCAAAATTGAGACATAATTAATTAACATTTAAGTGGCGTTTTATTTTTATTAAAAAAAACCACGGTGTGGTTAAAAAGTACAGCAAATAAATTTATAGCAGCAATTGATGATGCTACATCCATTTGAAGTAATAAGTCCAATGCCCTGATCAGTTGAGATAGTCAGTGTCAAGTTTGAACAAGTTTTGACTTGTCAGCCGGCTACCAGAGTCGGAAGAGTTAAGTTGTGTTTACCGTGTCGCGTGATTTCGGACGCGTTAACATTAAGTTTTGTTTTAAGCTGCATAAAAGTGCTAAAGAAGTTAATGAAATGTTAAAATCAGTGTATGGCGATAATGTGGTGAAGACTGTTTACAAGTGATATGGGCGATATAAAAGCGGAAATAGGTCAGTTGAAGACGGTTGAAACGTCCTTCGATCTCAAAAACATACGAAAACGTGAAGTTTCCAAAATGGTTCATTCAAACAGGCGATTGACTATTTGAGAGCTTACTGAAGAACTGAACATTACGTATGGGTTTGTGCAAAGCATTTAACCGATAATTTGCAAGTGAGAGGAGTGAGTGCGAAATTTGTTCCCAGACTTTTGACAGACGAACAGAAGGAAAATCGTGTGTCAGTTTACATGAAATTGAAGAATCATCTTGATGCAGATCCGGACTTCATGGTCAAAATTATAACTGGAGATAAAAGTTGGGTATATGGCTATGACCCCTGAGATAAAAATGTAGGTTTCCCAATGGAAATCGAGTGACTCTCTACGCCCTATTAAGGCACGTCAGTCAGTCGAACGTCATGGTCATGCTAATTGTTTTTTTCGATAGTGAGGGCATAGTGCGATCATAGTTCGTTCCAAGGGGAACCCACTGTAAGCTCCGAATATTACAAGGGCGTACTGCAACGTTTGCGAAACTATGTACGGAGAAAGAGACCAGAAAAATTAGCCAATGGCTTCTTCCTTCATCACTACAACGCACCGTGCCACACCTCGTTTCTGATTCGCGAATTTTTGGCCGAAAAAAAGGTTCCTGTCTATCACACATCCACCTTATTCTTCGGATTTAACAACATCCAACTTCTAGCTTTTCCCAAAAATAAAACCGTGTTAAAAGGAAAACGTTTTGCCACCATTCCCGACATTGAGGGTCATGACAAAGCAACTAAAGGCCCTTCCAAAAGAAGCCTTTCAGAAATACTTTGTCATGGAATCAACGTTGGGATAAGGTAATCGCTAGCCAAGGAGATTAATTCGAATTTGATACAAGCTTATTACTTTGTTCGTAATAAAATTATTCACTGTATTTTTTGATCACACCTCGTATAATTAATAGCTTTGTTACGCCAATTTACAGCGTTATTTTACGATCTTTAAGTGTGTACAACAAGACGCTGCGATCTATTATATATTCAAGGTCAAAAATAAAGTTGTAATATTTTTTCTATATAGTACAAACATTCATTCCATAGATAGTGGCACACTAAGCTAGTTTTTTCGGATAGATACCACAGGACCCAATGTCAAACATCCATAAAAAAAGATTAATTCAATGCGTTATGTGGATTACAATCAGCGAACATGACAGAACGGTAATACACCCATACCTCGCTATACGGCCGCTCTTTATAAGGCATTTCGCTATAACGGCCCTCTTCAATTAAGGCACGTTTTCGATTTACGGCCTAAAATGTTTCGCTATAACGGCAAAAAAACTTTTTTTCGAAGTCGATTTTTAAAAAAATTTAAAAATATATTTAATTTGCATAATTTTAAAATGAAAGGTGAAGCAGCTAGCGCCGATGAGGCTGCATCTAAGGAATATCCCTACATTTTAAAGGGAATTATTGAAAGAGGTGGTTATAAATCTGAACAAGTGTTTAACGTAGACGAAACAGGGCTTTATTGGAAGCGAATGCCTGATCGCACGTAAATTTCAAAAACCGAAAAATCTGCGCCTGGTTATAAGGTGTCTAAAGAACGATTAACTTTTCTACTTGGTGCAAATGCCGCAGGTGATTTTAAGCTAAAACCACTTTTAATATATTTGTCCGAAAATCCAAGGCCTCTTAAAGGACTAAATAAAAATCAATTACCCGTCATATGGAGATCCAACAAGAAAGCTTGGATGACTAAAGCTACTTTTGAGGATTGGTTCAAAAATCACTTTTGCACAGAAGTGAAAAAATATTTGCGAGACAATAACTTAAGCAACAAGGTTTTGCTATTTTTGGATAATGCACCAGGGCATCCTACTAATTTATCCGAACTATCTGGTGATGTAATGATTGAGTACCTTCCGAAAAATACAACAGCTCTGATCCAACCAATGGATCAGGGTGCAATAGCCACTTTTAAGGCATATTACCTACGCCGAACTTTCCGACAACTTATAAGGGAAACCGATGGTAAATCTTCAATTAAAACATTTTGGAAAAACTATAACATCAAGGATGCCGTTGACAGCATCAGTGAATCATGGAAGGAATTAAAATTAACAACAATGAACCATGTTTGGAAAAAAATATGGCCAGAATGTGTAAAAAGTACTGATGCAGAAGTTAATTGCCTTCCTGAAATTAGGCAAAACATTTTGGATCTAGCACATGATCTCGGCTTTGAAGGTTTGAACGAACGTGATGTGCTTGATCTACTTGAAGCTGATAGGGAATTCATATAAGGAACTCATTCAGTTGCAAGCAGAACCGGCATTTGATGAAGAGACAGAGCCTGTTGTATCCAAACAGCTAACATCAAAAAAATTGTCAAAAGCTTTTTCCTATTTCGAACAAGGAATAAACATCTTCCTTGAAAACGATCCTGACGTCGAACGTAGCGCTATGTACTTGTTATGTATGTATTTTTGATTTAAATGAAATAAAAAGATAAAATGCATTTTAAATGATAAACCATGCTACATATTTAACAAATTTGGAACCGATCCCATTGAATTTGTATTAGAATAATTGATTTGTTATACGGCTTTTCGCTTTGCGGCCAAGTTTCGTGGAACGTATCTAGGCCGTAAAGCGAGGTATGGGTGTAATAATAATACGATTTTTGCCACAAAATCAAAACAAATTACACGCAAATTTCACTTTATGATTTATTGTAATGTACTAGAGTACGCTCGGGATAACGATTCCGTTTTGTGAATGTATTGTATACAGTTACATGGGAGGGAGAATCGATATAGGCGCGTGTGCCTATTGACTTAGAATCTATGTTGTCTTGCTTTCTCTTTTAAGGACATTCGTTGATTCGTAATTGCTGTTACTCATTTTTGAAATTCAGTGTGACACGGAACGTTCTTGATTTTATTTTCTAGGATTTATTTTAAAAAGAAAGGTAACAATTATTATGAAAATTAAATTTATTGTATTATTATGTTTCGACTAGGTTAATTAATTATGATTCATTTAATATTTTTAGAATAATGTATAACCACTTTCCGAACAAATCAAAGGAAATAAATTATAATGTCTACCAATTTATAAAGGACTCTTTAAATAAACATGTATTTTTTAAGTAAAAAATTAAATAATATTCTGAGCGAAATTGTTTTGAGCCTACACGCATACAACTACAAACCGGAATGCTTATCCCGATCGTACTCTACTAGTGTGAAGTACTTAAATGACTGTTTTGGTACTTTTTATTTATTTATTAAAATATAAAAATTAAGAAGCTTATAGGGAAAAATTGTATATTAATGTGGCAAAAATGTTTTATAAAATTGACAACTACACAATTTCCTTATATTAATAAATTGTTATCTCTTAGAGGAAATACTGTATTTTGATTAAGTTAATTGGTATTAAAAAAAAAAATTTCTTTTGAAGTAACAAAATTTACCTTGAGAGATTCGAAATCCTCGACACCGAGCCGTGACCGCTTGAGCCGCAAGAACTCAGTCTCCTTCTGAGCATGTTGCTGTCTTTTTTCATTCTTTTGAGCTTCAGTCAGTCCCTCCTCCTTCAGGGACTCTTCGAGTTTGTTCAACCTTGAATCGATAAATCGATCATAAATGCACATAAATAGGTATGCGTAAAAACAATCTTTAAGCACAGCCATACCTCTGTTTTCGCTCTAGATGTTGAGCAATAAGATTACTGTAATAATTTTCTAGTGTGACCTTGGCCTTGGTAGCTTTGTCTAACGTGTGGCCGCTAAAACGGTTTGGAGAGTCCGTCGCAGTCATCTCCAGCAGCCCTGTCGACAATCGATAGTCAGAATATCGCTTTATCATTAAAAAACTGAAATTAAAAAATCAATTTGTTTATAATTTATATGAACGTCGCCACCGTCGCCCTTCTTATGTGAAATTTGAATTAAAATATAAATAATATTAACAGATGTACCTGGAGGCGCCGGTATTGGAGTTTCAGGGGCCACCGTAATGCCCGGATTGACCTTTCTTCAAGACAAGACTCTTTCTACAAAGGAATAAGATGAAATAAATATAAAGCAGTCGCTAAAAAATCATTGACAAATGACACCGAGTGAGGAACTATCGCCTGTGAGCCAATTAGTATCATAATAACAATGAGCCTAAATTTATATATATATATATATATTTACGTTTCGATATCGCAACTATTGATGATGATAATAATAATGTTATACAAAAGGCACAAAGCGTTAACCAGCCAATTTAACTGATGTCAATTTTACACGGCAAAAATATGTTAAATGATATCAATGCCATTTTAATCAACTTAATGCAAAACGTTTTCTAACGATTTTAACTATAAATTGGTACTTGGTAATAATAAAAATGTAACATTTCAAGGACAAGTTATATGAATAAAATATGTTGGTACTATAAATATTGCAAGAGTAAAAGATACTATCATGACATTACAATGTAGCAGTCGTTATCTAAATCTGTACCATTAAAAGGCGGTTATTTGCAACATTTACTTCTGCTAATTGCACATCAGCAACAAAAACATGTTAAGCATTGTTACGAGAACAACTTTTAGTCGATAGAGAAACTCATTTTCGACCAAAGACGTGTCGCAAATTGCTTTGTCACGTGTATATATACAAAAGCACTTTGAATTTCAAAACTCAACGACAAGAATCGACGACAGTTGCAATTGTTAATCAAGAATTCAATGTTAACGCAAGTGAGAAAACTGAGGCATTGATAGTGAGGCATATACAAATGATTTATTCTGTCGGTTGAATATGGTCGCAATTTTTGATTAAAATTGCTATAAAACTATAATTTTATTCATATCCTGTGTAACAGTGTGATGTTCAATTAACGGAATCGTAAAAGAGAATGACCAAAATCAATATGATCTAATTGGTTTATACTGATACTTGCAGAATTTTTATATTCGCAAAGTCGCTTGAAACTCTTTATCACAAAGGAAAGAGATTGTGGTTTTGAGATTGAGTTCAAACTTGTCAGAAATAATACATATTAGTTACGTACACGTTTCTTTCCAACTCTGTTTCTCGTAATTTTGCAAAGTAAAAATGTTAACATCGGTATCGATTATACGTTTCGTGCCACCTGTATACACATAAAAACATATTTAATTGTAATAATACGCAAAAGCAATTCATTACAATATTGTAATAATTGAAAAACAGTAACTAGAAAAAATATTTTTAGTAGATAAGAATAAATAAAGCAATGTGAATGTCGACTATAATGTATACGTACATAAAATATGTAGGTAAACATAAATAATTAACAAATCATATCGCACAAGTATACAAAATATGTTTATAAACAATATTTATTACATAATCAATATATATATATATATATATATAGATAATAAAATGCGGCAATTAATAACATAAACAGCAAGCACAAGTATTCGTGTTCACGGTTCAGCAAAATGCTACTGAGAATATTTATTGTTTATAGTTTAATGTATCAAACATGCAACCGCATGTCAAATTAAATTACATTACTATTTAACAAGAATAACAATCATTGTGACCTATATGATGTTTATTTAGAGTTCAAGTCAATTTACACTAATTAACGATACGACAGTGTAGACACCAATGAAAGTAAACATCATTCTTATCTCTTAGTATAGTAATTTATATAATTGAAAGGGCATTAGTTGGCAAAAATACAAACAATTTATTATATCAATATCAGTTTATTAACAGCTGACACGATAATAAACAAACCATTGTCAATATTACCTTTACTTATAGTTAAATGGTATATTTGACATTTAAAGTTATATTAAAAACAAAATAATTTTAAACATTTATATATATATATATATATCAGGCAATAAAAAATAACATTATTATCTTCACTCATTATTTCCATTAAAAATAAATACATCTTCCATTTTTATGCGTATTAGATAAAATTAAAAATTGCGTCATATATAATGAAATAAAATTTAATGATTAATTTCAAACAATTTGTTTATCTAATATTTAATCATGCATGAATTGAATTCATGTATCAATTTACACATTTTGTATAATTTTTATTTGTTATTATTAGTTTGCAATCTATCCACTTTTCCAGACTTGTGAGTGAATGTATATGAGGACACTAAATGAGCAGTATATAAAATAAGCATTTCATAAAACGAATTGTTTGTTATTAATATTGGACAGGTTAGGTGCGAGCAAGCGGTAGCGAGCGAGCGTTGGTCAGAACAGTGAATACCTTATGAATAACACTCTAACGAATAAAAAGATTTACCTTACATAAATGCACAAACAATTCGTTTTATGGAATGAAGTATTTATTTAAATGCACATATTAATCGTACCAAATGTATACTTGTGTTGCTTTACGAACCCCATACATTCTTATCTGCTTTAAGAAGGATATACTAGCAGTTTATGGTCCTTTGTTATAAACCAATATTTTCTCAGCCTATACTGCTTTTTATTGTATATACATTCACAAATATGTTGCACTATCATCTTGTAAAATTGGTGTGATATTTAACCATACTGTAAATGTCACGAGGACAAATTTTTGCGCATTTGATCTGTATTTAGTTGCCACATTCAGGTTGTCATTTAAAGCAATAATAACATTACCCTAGGGCAGAGGCATAGCTAGGGAGTTTCAGTGGAGGGATGTGAAATTTTTGAGGCAAAATTAAAATTTTGTAAGTTTATAATACAAAGTGAGATCTAGCTTGCTGCCAATCTGGGGTTTGACTATACATTTAAATTATAGCTAATTTATCAAATGTATAAGTTTTTTACTTTATATATATTTACAGAAAAGATCGAAACTCCCCATAAATCAATTAAAATTTACCATTCAATTTAAGATAAACAAACATAGACGCTATTTTAAGCGTTATGATTATCAATATATAAATATATACATATATGTGTGTGTGTATTAAAAAAAATTAAAGTTGCCATATTTAATTTTTATTTAAATTATGCTTGCACTTGTAGTGTATTATTTAAAAATTAACAAATATGGACACTATTCTTGACGTTATGATTGTCATAATATAATACAGATATATAGATATTTAAAAAAGCAAAAGTCGCCATCTTCTACCTATTAATATTTTAATAATGTATTCATGTTATTAATAATTGAAATTGGCGTGGATTTTGGGGATTGCTTTACGTATGGTTAGACGTACGTCTATATTTAAAATGTGAGATCTCCCACCGAGACGACTGATTAACGGGGTCAATATGGCGTTTTTTAATACATAAAACAGTACAGGTAGCGGAACCGATGAACACAATTACCTGGCTTTCGCGTTTGATCGTCTTCCGACGTCAGACGGTGCTCCCGTATGACGTCACGCGACACTGTCACAGCACTCGAGTGTCAATTGGCAATGCGAACATGACGTGAGACTCACCTGGCGACGGTGACTCGCGAGGGAGCGGCGCGCGGGGGGCGCTGCCTCGGCCTCGAGTGAAAGCTCCGAATAACGGGACCCAGGCGGCGGCCCAAATGTCTCGCTTGGCGGCCAGCTGTTGCCCTCGCGTCCGATTCGATAGCCGCAAAATCCGATTGCGGCTGGCGGACGATTGAAATTAAGCCATTTCGGGAGCAGATCGATCGAGACGTACCTCCGCGCGCCGCAGGGTTGCCAACGCAGCAAATGGAGCTCTACGCCCGACTCACGATCGATATTTGAATGCGCCGTGTGTACACGCCGATTCTTATGTACGTGTATGTGCTACTCACGAATATTATCTAAATATTAATGTTTATGTTTCTTCGCAGCCATAAATTTCAACTTGTACGTCGGCTTCTTTCATGGCGGAGTGTTTGCTGAACATTTATGTATTTATCAGAACATCTGGCATTGTTGAAAAGTTAAATTGATTTAATATAAATTTGACAAGTTTTTTTATTGCATCATGATGGCATTTTTACATAATATTTAAAATATCATTTTTATACAAATTTCTTTGGAAAAAGTGAATCCGGCGTGACTGATATTTTTTTTAGTCTTCAAAATTTAAAACTATAGGGAGAATACATAAAATGTTAATGCTTGTTAACTTCACGCGCCCATGCTATACCGCTTTGTCAGATAATTTCGCAAGAGAGAGATGGGTGAGTATATCCCCTTTTCTCTCGCACGGATTCGTTTGTATTGAGATGCATAAGTGCGCGTGACAGAGCGAGAGAACTAGGGCAAGGTGCCTTGCGCTCTGACTCGCTCTGATACACTCATCAGACGGCGTTTCAAGCGTGTGTCAGTATTTGTTTGGTTATCGTCGGGAGATTTACATCAAAGCACAGAAAATTCTTGCACTTCTTAAAAATACAAATATATTTAATATTTTCACTTCGTTTATTGATTTTAATATAAACTAACTTTAGATTAAATAATATTTATAGTGATTTCCGAAAGATATAATGATTCCAATGATTCGGATCTCGAATTTGAAGGTGTAGAATATCTCTAGGGTAACGATGAATCCTTTAATGGTTAGATTTTATTCAATCCCGAATTCTAACCTCGAAAAATAATTACAATTCAATGAGATAATGCTTTGCATTTGGTGGGGTATGAAAGGCATAATTCATTATGAGTTATTGAATTATAGACAGATAATTACAACAGACACATAGTGTGCTCAGTTAATTCGTTTAAAAGCGACTCAAGCCATAAAAAGATCTCACTTTAAAAATTAAAGAATAATAATTTTACACTAAGACAGCGTTAATTCCTCATGTATCCAAGAAGACGATAGAAAAAATTAATGAATTTTCTTGGAAAGGCGTTCTTCACCCATAATAGATAATACTTTAGACTTAAGACACTGCAACAGTTTTCAGGTGAATTTTATTTTTACAAAAACGGATATAAAAAGTGACATTAAATAATTTATTGCTAGCATAAATACATTATTTTTTTAATCAGATATAAAAAAATTGATTAACATGTGAAAGATAATTGTAAAAAAAAGATGGTATATATATAATTTAATAAAAATATTAAACGTTTTAATTTTTAAAAAACGTAACAACTTGATATAAAAAAATATTTTTATATGTACGATGTCGCTGGAAAACTGCGGTCAAATTTTTATAATTTTATTTTCACTTTGTATTCATTATGAAAGGATGCAACGCCTAGTGAACTAGTAACTTACTTGGTAATAGCTGTTTGTAAACACTTCTACAAATAATTACTTACTGTTACAATTTCTATCTAACTCTTAAATAAATATAATATTCGTTATTTTGCAAAGGGTATTTGTTAGAATTAGACGTAAGGCGCCTTGGGAAAACCTGGGTTCAATAAGAGCGCCGAGAATTGAAAAAGTTTGAAAACCACTGGGCTAGTTTGCAAATACAGTGGCATCCGACAATACTATCCGATAGTTGGATAAAACATCTGAAAGCTGTGATTATTTATGAGTCAAATACAGCTGTTCCTGTATGCGGTATTAAAATGACGATTTCCAGTTGCGAGTTCGAATCTACATATGTTACGTCGTTATACACGCTAAAGATTCTGATAAGATCTGTATTAGATAATACAAGAGAGTTGTTATTTGTTAGAAGGCCAAGGTCTGGAAGGGACGTTGTACTCTCCTACAATTATCAATAGTATATAAGCTAAAATACTGCCGTACCAAATAATTTTCACCCCTTCATCCAGAACTACCACTTCACTTCCTACTTGGAATAAACAAGTTCAGTCGAACATTTTATTATCCACATTAGCTCCATATTTTCATATTTAAATACATTTTTAACTCTATAATATACATCTAAATGTTACTATCAGGATAATATATCAAAACCAAAAGAATTTCTTCGTATATTTTATTGTAAACATCAATAATCAATTTTTTACAATTACTTATGAATAACATCACGTTTTACTATTAATTTATATACATTAAAATAAAATATTATTTTAAACATTAGACTTATCATAACGAAGACACAATAAAAATGCTATATAATGTAAAAACATAAATTTTAACCACAATTCTTACCATATCTTTTTTATATGTTCAATTTAAATATATTATGTTTAATTACAATCAATAACATGTATCGTTTCAGTAAAAACAACTATCAAAAACGAGACATAATGTAATATATTATCAGATTCTGCTTTTTACTGCTTAAGCATTTTTCCTAATTAATCGAATTTACACGCACTATTTTATTTATATAATACATTATGCATACGATTTAATCGAAAAAGCTGTATTTTATTTAATATTTATGTACATGATTTGCACTAATCAGGTGGAATATGAACAGGGCCGCCACTATCCAATGTCAATTCACATAATTAATAATGTTTATAATATAAAATTAATAAAATATAATTTTGTTGTAGCGGCCTTGCACACAAACTAAATGCATATTTATATATTTTTAATAATAAATTACTAAAATTGACTCTAACATCTCTATGTGATTATACTGAGTTGTAAAATTTATAAATATATCATACATATAAAAAAGCAATACAATTATAATGATTTATAAAAACATTATTCAATATGGCAATATTTATTCAGTTTTCAGGCGTGCCAACTGCACGCGAAAATTCAAAGAAGGGGAGTGCGTCTCATAAGATTTTTATGAAAATATATACGTACTATTTGAATGTATATATTAAACAAATTATACAAAATTAAAGTATTGATTTATGATTTAATATTTTTCTATAAAATATGTCAATACCCCACATAAAGTAAATAAAACATTTCTACAATACTTTATTTCGAATACCAGAAATATAAAACACAGTTAATACGTATAAATTTTAAGTCAGTCTCATATTATATATAACATATGTTTTATTTTATATAGCATATGTAACTTCTATATGTCTTATACAGAATTTTCGATAATTTTCGCAATTTTATTAAAATACTATACACAATATTAGTATATATGTATGTATCTTCGACATTAATAAAAAATATTCGCATACATTATATTATGATCAAAAATCACAAAAAAATCGTGGGGTATAAATAGATAATTAAATAAATATTAAAAAGGTAAATTATGTGAATGTATATATTTTTAATTAGCTCATGACTATCAATATTTTTTGCACAAGACCCATTTTTGTAAATTTATATTTTTTGCTCTCACTTCACAGCCATTTTGTTTTATATTATATATTAAATAGTATCAGGGACTTGATGCTTTAAGCGCCAAAAATATGGAAACTATTTTTTTAATCAAAAATACATTTTAACTCGAAATATCACAACATAAACGTTTCCATATGTTTTAAATGCGCCGCCTATGCAATATGTACAGTGTTGCCAATAATAACAAGTTTAAATTCTCCCCTTTTGACACGGTTTTTAATTTTCAGAATTAAAGTAAGAATTCTGCATCAGGTATAACTTGTCGATTGGATTTATGATGGAACCTGAAGTTAAGGCCATCGGCTCGTGCAGGAGGGAGCCATGCTGAACTGGTTGGTGGTTTTGGATGTCAAGATTCTGAAGAGACAGGGTGTCCGAGGTCCCTTCGTCGATTTGATCGAAGTTGCTGCCATCCAACGAAATATCTGAGCTGCAGAAACTCTCGCCTGAGTGTCCGTGATATTCTGTAAAACAACAATAATTAGTTTTCGTCTTTCAAGTAATGAAATTAATTTTACGGATGCATTTAAATATGAGAAAATACTTATTCCTAGTTATTTGTCTTTTTAATTCAATGAATGGATCACTATAGAAGGAATTTACTTGAGAGATGAATACATCTCGCATGAGCGTTATGTCGCAATATTATTGTGCTGGTAGAGGAAGTGAAGCCGAGTAGAAGCTTGTGAAATATGACATATAACTTATATACTGTATTCTTTTTTTAATTCATACAAATATTATTCTTAAAATTATTTGATATTTTCAACAATAATTATATCTTGGTTTTCTAATATACTTATAAATAAATTTTCCCTTTATAAGTGCAACAATAAGTGGTTTAATGAAATATTACCTTCAGGTGAATATGGCAGGTTGGGATTGAGAGGCTGCGACGACGACGAAAACGAAGAATCCAATCCTAAGTAGTGCCCGTGTTCGCTGGAAGGTGACTCCTGCTTGATGATCTTTTCGTCTTTGTCTTTGTCCTTCTCCGAGCCTTTGTCCCCATCTTGCTTGGCCTTTCTCTGTATCTTTTTCATTTTAGCCCTCTGGTTTTGAAACCAAACCTGCACAACCCTCACACTCAAGCCCGTGTCTTTCGCCAGAGCCTCCCTAACCTTTCTACACGGCTTGGGGCTGACTTCAAACGAAGCCTTGAATTGCCGCCTTTGCGCTGAGGTCAATATGGTTCTTGGCCTTTTAGGCCCCCTTCTACCGTCTCTAGGTCGGCCTGTTTCATCTATAATCATATCATCATCGACCTGCTGCAATAGAAACATTTCCTTTTCAAAATCTTGGCGGCAGAATAGCTGACCTGCTCGCATGACAAACTGTTCACCTTTCTGCAGCGGTTGGCAACATACAACACAAACAAAACACGGCAGGTGAAATACGTGGTGTTGGGCTCTCATCACCAATTCTTGCGGTAGCAGTCTATCACCACATCGTGTGCATTTGACGCCGAATATTCTAGTGGAGAAGAAAAATCAATGATCGCTTAATTCTAGGTTAAGGAATTATGGGAGTATTTATAGTATCGCGTTGCTAAGATGATATCTTATGCGCTTTTGTACGATGAAATAATATAATGATAATGATATAATAGTCGCAGCAAAACATGATATTATTATTTTTTATGTTTACCTGTCATAGTCGGCTTTGCAATAGACCTTGTCATTTCTAGTGTAGCAGGTTCGAGCTAGGGGTACTCCACATGCGACGCAAGCCAAACAGCGTTCATGCCAAGAGAGCTCACCAACGCGGAGAAGATAACGATCATGGATGCTGCGTCCACATCCACCGCAACATTCGCAGCCTCTTTCTCTTTTTACAGTACCTGAAATAAATTATTAACAATCAATATATTTTTAGTACAACCAGCAAAGTTCTACATACAAAGCATTACGAGTAGCTTTTTGGTGCTATAGTCATCATGGGGGTGCGTGTACGACATATATGAAACTATATGCTTGAGCATTCATTTCGATGGCGTATGAGTAGCGCTGAGTTTCAGGCGTGCAGTATTATTAATCTTTAGAACCGAAAATCAGCCACTCTTAAAGTCTTGTACAACAAATTCATACGATTAAAAATCGTAGAATTAATAAAATAAAATTTATCATATAATAATTATAAATATTTTAATAATGGTTTTAAACTTGGATAAAATAATTTATAAATTATTTTAATCGTTTTTCGTTCATAAATATGAATATGTATAATTAATAAAATAGAGAATAATACAACAATAATATTCAGCAAAATAGATTTGTCGGATTTTAAATAACTTGTTTTGAAAAAAATTTTAAAATTAAATTATGTAAGTTTTCGCTTTATTTCGGCTAATGAAACTATTGTGTATACATTGTACATAGAAAATATTAAAAGGCTTTGGTATTAAATATAATAATAATTAAGGACGGAATAGCGTAGTCCGTTGAGGTTGCGGGTTCGAGCTCCAGCAGCGGCACTCGAATTTTTATTTATAAAAACCGGCCCTAGCTGCAGTGACATCTATTGGTTATAAATTATATTACACATATTAATTTATAATTATTAATATAGATGTCACCGATTCCCAGACTTTCAGTCTGGTGGTTAATATTTACTTATAAGTATTTATTATACCTGATTGACTCAGTTATTAAAGATTTCCCCGTTGTAACGCATTGGGCTTACGCCCGTCACGTTACAACGTAAGATTTATTAAAAACAAGTATCAAAACAATATACAATATAAATATTTAAGAACAAACATCTTTACATTTTATGTTATAATTTATCATATTACAATGGCCTCCTAAAAATAAAAAAACAACAAAGGAGCGTAGCAAAACAAAATACAAGTGAAATCGGTATTTCGGAACATCCAAGAATTTTCTAACAATCACGCAGAGTTTCAAAAGCCATTATCGTCAATTACATAATACAATCAAGCTTTATGTGATTTGTGAAACGTATCGAACAGTATTGTTAATATTGAATTATCACCCACAAATGGCACCTCGAAATATTTTCGCTTTAACAAAGGAGGTACAGGAGATGGATTTAAACAATAATGTTATTGGTCCTAATTGAGCATTCTTTCCAATTTGTTCGAAGGAGAGTATAAAAGACACACTCACTTGACAGCTGACTCTAGAAACTAAAAACTAGAGAGACGCACATATTTTACACCTACAGACTCTTTTTCACTTGACACTGCCACCTGCATTTTTATTGTATGTCAGTAAACTTATATTTTTATGCAATAAACTGTATAGCAAATTCTCAAATAAAAATATTATTTATTTTTAATATTTTCGATGTCTCAAAAGTATTTTAATCTGTTAGTTAGAAAAACTCAAATTAGGTTTATTAAATATGTTATTTTAGCGGTACATGAGATGCTTATTTATTTTATATAGTAATACTCGTGTTTTTCATTCATTTTGTTACGACTCATAATACATAAGCTTAGAGAACCGCATAAACAACACAAGCACGCCTGAAGTTTCGCGAGTAATGCTAGCGATCTTCTGATCCCTACCAACGAACATGGTGGTGATACAGCGGTCCCAAAGTCTACAAAGTATATATAACGAAGTACCAAATCCGAACCAAATGTTCTCTGACTTTGGCTTCATCTTCTGTTGTTAAGAATTCGCAAGAGACCGCAAGTACCTACGACTTGAAGAAAAATGCAACCAAATTGACACGACAATAACATGTACGATTCAATTCTAATACAAAGTATTGCAAAGGTATTTTCACAAATTTACAGGGATAAAATGACCTATACAAATACTCCACAGAGTCGGGCCGTTTCATTAAACGTTATATCACGTTTCAGTGTTCCCTCTCAGTCTACCTTTCATTAAAACTCAACAAAAATATTGAAAACAAAAAACTCAAAAGCCCCTCTGTAAGCTGCATAGGTAATGAATTTTCAATTAGCTTTGTGTAAAATGTTGTGAAATATTCGAACTTTACATTTTTGATTGGCTTTCATCCTCTGTTTCATAGTTCGAAACAAGTATTTCATTTTACATTGTATGTTGTTCGCACTGATTGCTGTGATTTTTTTCCACGTGAAAAAATATTTTCCAATTAAAAAGCAACGGCTTTGTTTTATAGCGTTGATTCTGTTTTTAACAAAGTGCATAATGTCATTATATTTATATTATTAATAATATAATACATTTTATTACAATATTAATATTATATTATATGTACATATTTCACAATGAATGACTCACGAAAATTCCAGTAATTTTTTTTGGCCTTTGTCTTTGGTTAAGCGGTAGATATATTTGAAGAACGCCATTGTTTTATCTCTTTGGATTGTTGTAGAGCAGGGGTCGGCAAATTACAGCCTGTGGGCTAAATCCAGACCACTACTTATTTTAATCCGGACTCTAATTTAACTCTGCGTTACATTGCAAACGGCCAGCCGTCGAATTAATGAGTTCGTAGATATGAGTTGGTAGATATGTGGTGTTCTTATTGCTTCGCATTCTGCTGTAACATTACATAGTTATAATTCGACAGCGTCTTCAGTGCTCCGTGTAACGCTTTTGCGATATTTTATTCTCATTTTATTACCCGTGGATATTCTTCTTGCCATTATGATTTTAAATGCCGTGCTTTTAAAGTTAAGAATTAGAATACATTAACTTTATTATGCGATGACATTATGTATGTACCAAAATAATACAATATACGTCATCATTACGATACGATATTCACAGTTACTATACATTATTTGCGTTAACAAAGTCAGTTTGAGAGCTACCAATTTCATCATTAATCATAATTGAAAAAGAGATGGCAATTTATAACTTATTTTCTATAAATGTGTTCAAAAAATAAACAGTTAATATGAAGCCATGATTTTCGAAATAAATTTACACAGTTTGCAAGCTTTGTTCTGGCGTAAGTCATGGCGAAATGGCAAACCAAACTGAGCACAAGTCGCTGTCAGCTGTCAAATTGTCTGTCGCACGGTGGGGTATTTGCTCAATCTGGGCGGCCAAAAGTCGATTATGAAAATTTAAGCGCAGGTAATAAAGAAAAGTTGCTCTGTAAAGCTGATAATTTTGCGCATAATAATCAACAATTCCCACGCTAGCGCCCCCACCGCCGATTAGGCGCCGATTGCATACTCGTACATTGGACAATTATTATTATTTTATTTGAGTACAGTTAAAAATCCAAACCATTGATTGTGATAAAGCAAGTAAGTTTTTCTACGTTTCATAGCTTTTTGTTGCAGTTGCTGTTATATTAAACACACAATATTGTTTTGAATAAGTACCATTTTTTAGTACTTTTTCCAATTTTTTTTTTAAATTTTGAGTTCATTAGTTATATTTATCGCCACTTTTTAATGTAGATTTTATATACAATATAAAGTTTAAGTCTTTTTCTTTATGATACATGTAAAATTAGCTGCGGATTTTAGCGGTTTTTAACATATTGCATACCATTATTCTTAAAAATGGGACGGGGCTTAGTCGCGAAAGTTAGGACTTTTTAATTAGGTGACGCATTAACGTCTAATTTAAAATACAGTTTCATAATGATTGTTATTTTTTAATAATATGATCACCATGGTAAAATCAGTAAACCTCAAATTGTGGATCGCGTACTAATAAAATAAAATAATAATTTGTTAAGAATCAGCATATATACACATAGTTAAAAATGAAAACGATACCGAGTATGATAAAATACTAGTCAAATACTTTTTCTTGTTAAAAAAACAGCAAATATCAAACTTTGTGACATATACAATTTATTTTTTATTTTTAACACTTGACGCGGCGAAATTCGCACGATCGTTCAACACGGAATTCCTCTTCCTCGGGCCTACAATTTCAGAAATACTTTAAATACCTAATAAAATAAAGTTTCATTCAATTATTTCATAAAACATAATTTTTTTTAAAGTATTTTTAAAAAAAAAAATTTTTTTCAAGTATTTTTAAAAAAAATTTTTTTTTTCTATAATGTATTTTTTAACACTTATAATATTATATATTTGACAAAGAGCACTTATGGAATCAACTAAAGTGGATAAATAATTTTGGCCGCCTAGATCGGGCAAATACTCCACTGTGTCGTTGGAAAAAGTCTTTCTAATTCGAAAAACAAACCTCAAAGCAACATAAAGCTAGTGAGATATGTATATATACACATATAAATCTGATGTCTGGTTCCATTTAAGTATTGCAAGGGGTTCGTCAAAAATATTTGTTCTAATTTTTTTTTCAAAGAGCTATGACACGAATAAGGCGTGTCTGTAAAGCGAGCGATACTTTTTTTCTGAGAAGATAGGCAGCGGCGTTATTGCGGGGGGGGGGGAGGTGAGGCAATTTACTTTGACTTTGCCATGCTATTTTTAAAAAGTAAATATTGTTTCCATAATCAGCATCCATACATTTAAGAAGCTTCTGGAAATGGCGATGGTTTAATTTATTGGCCCCTAATAAATAAGGCAGATTTAATGAGAATTTGAATGACACTATCCATTTTAAAGCTTTGGTGCATAATCAGTTTTACACCGACCTGTATGTCTTGATAAAGATGACGAGTATTATTATTTTGAGTCACATTTTTTTGTAATGATCAAACGTATCAATCAATACCTACATACCTTAAGTGCTTTGAATCAGTAAACATTTCACTGCCCCGAAATATAATCGCACCTAATTAGGTGCAGAATTGAATTTATATTAAGACGACACCCGCCCTCGCATTAATATCACGTTCATTTATTTAAAGGGATGTCGCGTCGAAATCGGCGCGGCGACATCTTTACGAGCGCGATAACAACGAATAATATACTATTTTTATACTACACCAATTTGTAAGACATATGCCCCTCGAATGACATACAAATGTGTGACTAAAAGACAAATTATTGAGTTGCAAGGGTGAGCCAATATAGACTGAAGGAGATGAAAGAAGTATTTATTGCAAGGCAAGAGTATTTTTTTTATTATTTTAGAAGAGTTAATGAATCGATAAGACATTGTCAGATATAGGTAGGTATCAAATATAAGGTTAATGAGAAAATAATTATAGTTTTTAATATTAAATTTGAGCTTTCATTATAATAATTGTATCATGCTATATTCTGGTTCTAAGCCGGCAGCAATACTTTTAGTGCAGATACTATTAAAAAATGCGTTATTGAACGACAGACTTGAATATAAAAAAAGTCATGGTCGTTCTTTTTTAGTTGATAACTAAGTTGAATCAGAGCTATGCATAAAAAAGTTTGCACAAGTTAAAAGTTAATATTCCAACAGATTTAGCCCATTTAAAACAGATATTTCCTGATATACTTGTTGCATGTCCGATGTGGATTAACATCACTAATAATATTTTTTTAATTTAAAATCATCTAAAATAAAGCTATAAAAATAATATAAAATACATTTTTAACTAATTAAAAAAAATATTTAAATACTAACAATCAAAGAACATTGCTGTTTTCATTCCAGAAAAAAACTATTTCCAATTATCTTGTGTATCGGACTATGATAAAAACATTCATAAATTAGAATATAAGCACACATGTAATTCCAAAGTGCATATTGATTTAGAAGCTGAAGACCAAATATCAATAATTTCTGGTATTCAGATATATGTACTTAAATAGGCACTTAACCCCATTTCTTTCTTTTACTTAAACTGTTACTATCAACGTTTTATTTGATATTACTTTTGCAGCCAATAGCAAAATTGTCTATATGAAAATGGTTGTAAGCAAGTAACATGTATTTTTGTAAAATTAATTATCCTATTGTAATAAACGTTACATAGATAAATAAAAATGTGGCATAGAAAAGTCAAAAGATTATACACCCTTACTTTAATTGATATAATACAATGACAATTCTCTTTAATCTATGTAGTCTATAAATTATAACAATTGTATAAATAAAATTTTATAAGCGACACATTTCAATTACTAAGGCAACGAGATAACATTCCACTCCTGAAATATCGATTTTCAGGTTCCCTCATATCTGATCAATATCGCATCCTTATCTATCTACTATAATATGTATATGTTACACATAAGAGAGGTGAGGTAATGCCGAAATTAATGTCGTTTTTTTATTAACATAAAAAATGTCTTGTATTTATTTTAATGATTTAGAATAAACTTTCTTTCTTAAGATAAAATATCTTATCGCTTTCAGACATTTTTAAATTCCATTGAAAATTGTATCGATCGAAATAAATGGTATTCGGAGAGAGCACGGTCTGGAGAATGAGGTGAATGAGATAAAACTTTCTAGCAAAGTTCCTTGATTTTATAGAAAAGCAAACAGGCATTGTCGTATTGTACAACTGTTCGACTTTTTTTTACTTACTCTTGCAAAGATCCAGCTGATCGTAATATAAGTTGCTGTTATTGTTTGGCAAAGTTTAAGAGTTTTGTAATCCACAATTCCTTTGCAATACCACCATAAATATAATATATTATTTTTATATTGTAGGTTTCTATACTTGCTTTTTTGATACTGTCTTTTACGATGATTGTTGTTGCATAACGTCATTTTTTAATTTTTAATTATCGAGAAAAGGCGACGCAGATTCAAGATCCAGCCGCTCTTGAAATATGCAGATACGCGCTGAAAGGTTTTCTTTGCTCAATTCGTGTGGAAATCATAAACTTCCAAGCCTTCCCTATTTTTTAAATGTTTGAGTGGGATTTGCTCCACATTCTGCAGCCAGGAGATAATATTTGCTGGTCTCGCACATCCAGGACTATTCTTGATTATTATTCTTTTGAACCATCTTTGATATTCACTGATATCTAATGAATCACCTGCCACTTTACAAAGGTTTTTAGTGACAGTATTTATCTATATGGTATTCAATTTTGTATAAATTGTTTTTTTGGTGAAAATTCAGCCATTGTATATTTTGGGTAATGTGGATTCTGGATATGCACTAATACAGATATGACAAAACACGCATCTCTAATGTGCTACAGAGTGAAGTCTTCTAGCTACAAAATATATTTAATATACATAGCTGATTAAATCGCGTAAACTAAAGAAACATTGTTGTGGATCGGGTCGTGGAACCACATAATACTAACAAATAAAATAAGAAAACCTCAAGAACTTCCTTGGCCAATTAGACTGAATAACGAAAGATGAGTCATGCTTCAAATTACAGAGAAAAGCATACGGCAAATATTTACTTACTACGCTAAAACTTTTTTATGAAAATGATTTTGAATGATTCTAGCTAGGGCATCCAAATATCCGCCCAAATGAATTACCCAGAAAAGAACCGGGTACCCGGTTCGTTTCCGGGTAATTTTTGACAACTATTAAATATTGAGCTGGAGTTAAAATTTACGAATAATATATATCTTTGATTTTGAATTTTATCTTGAATTATATTGAATTTTAATCATAATCGATACCCCGCTTATCACTACTAGAGCATTCGAGCCGGGCAGCACAGGAACCGGGTACCCGATTACCCGCCATGTTTTTCATGGAACCGAAAACCGGGTAATGTTTGACGGGTATCCGGTTAATTTCACTTAAATACTTTTTTCCATTATTTCAAATTAAATGGAAGAGCCGAATCGGCGTTCTTAAACGACAAACGTCTTTGAACGACAAAAAAGGGACAGCACTTAGCGACCTATAGATTTCGAGATAAGCGAATGCATAGATAAGAATTATTTTGAAAGGATGCAGTTGTAAATAAAAATAAATTTTAATGCGTTGTAGGGTGAAAATATAACACATTAGATTCGTTAGTGTTTTTAAAATATAACTTTTTACAAAAAGAACATCAATAAAACTTTGTTTCTCTACCTACATATAATACATATAATAAATACAATCATCTAATTTTTTTTTGTAATTTTAATAAAATTTATTTCCTCAGTATTTTTCATGTGCAATTTGTATTATTATTGCCAAATATGTGTTAAAATAAATATTTCGGTTTTGTACTGTTACACATGTATGTAATAGTATGTAAGTATATGTATATATGTACCTACCGATGGAATGTAAAAATATTTCGATTGAGTAAAGTATTAATAATTACATAATATATTGATTTTATTTCAATACCTTATTTTTTTTTTAAATAATAATAATTATTAAAGTAAAATTAAATATATCACGGCATATTTAATCAAATATTCAAATATAATAAAAATTGGACTCTTAACAGCTTACAAAAATTACCCGGAACCGAACCGGGTACCCGGTTCTTTCTCGGGAAATACCCGTATAACCGGGTAATGAATTCGGCCGGGTATTTGGATGCCCTAATCACTACCTACTCTGTATGCAGCTGTTATTTTAACGGACTTCTTGGAAGCATCGAATATCGTTGCCTGGAAGGGTTTAACTAATCTCTAAATCGGTTTTGCAAAATAGAAAAAAAGTGAAAAAATCGTGTGACTATAAATGTTTAATTTTAAAAAATGAAACATTATATTGATATGAAATGAACCGGGTACCCGCTAAAATTATCCGGTTATCTGTTTCTTTAAAAACACGCGGCTACCCGGAGCCCTGTATTCGGTTATTACCCGATTTGGAAACTCTGATTATAGCTTTAATATAGTTTTAATAGTTTGGTTTTGTCTCTTCCGCTACATTAAATTATGCAATATAAAGTTATAAACGTATCAGCTTTTTATTGCCACGGTAGTTTAATCTTTTAACGATTTTGCGTTTAATATAAACAAGTTAACATTATATTGACAAAGAATTTCAATGCTTCGTCTTTCAGCGAATACTAAATAATAATATTGCTAAAAAACATTTTTTATGTTGAAAATTAACTACAATTTTTTAGTCTACCATACATTTTTTTTTGTTTAATTAAAACCCTTTGGACGCGATAGTCGACTACAGTCGCTTAATTGATTTTTTTATCTCTTTACGCAAGTCAGTAAAAAAAATGTTTTTAAGAAAAAACTTTTTTTTGTGAATAAACATAAAATATCATTTTAAATAAATAAAAATTGAAAAATCAGAACATTTAAACACAGTATCAAGGTAAAATTTGCATTTTAAAAAAAAAACAATTTTATATTTATTTTTGATTCACGCGTCCAAAGGGTTAAATAATTGCTTATCTAAATTTAATTCAATCAAGATAATCAAATTGTACTTATAAAATAAAAACTCATAACTTCATATTAAAAAACTATTAGATAATCACAAAACGTATGTCGTTTTAATTAAAATTTAAGTCTCAACAACCAGCTGTGCTTTGCCTGGTAATACCTGAGTATGTTTTTATTTGTTATATATGATAGTGCACATCTGGACTATAAATTCCGATATTAAAAAAAAATGTTTCTCAAAATTTACGATTGCAGAATTTTTACCAAAATATCAATTCATACAAAATTGCATGTTATATGAATTTATTTTTTAAATTTGTGAAGTAGTAAATGATTTATTAGATATCTGTAATTGTTGAAGATAATTAAATAAAAAAGATTTTGTGTGTATGGTGAAATTGAAAAAGGACTATGCATTGCGATATTTTTAAGCTTGGACAAACATATTTTGATAAACTAGATCGTTTTCACAAGGCAGTAAAAAAAATAAGCTAGTAATAGCTTCTGTTGTCAATAAAAGTAGATTAGCGATAAAATCAAGAAAGTTTTTTCTCGTTCACTGTATTTTCCAGACCTTGCTCCTATCAGAATATTTTGAATCAATACTTCCAACATTTTAAGCTAATGGATTAAAAAAACATAGCAAGAGATATTCGAAGGCAATGTCTTTAAAAATAAAATAGATTTTGTGGCATTAAAATAGAAATAAACATTTTTGATTGAATATAATATAATATAAGTTTTGCAGAATTTTTTTTAGCAACAATTATAAATGGTCAGTAACTTATTGATATGCAAAGTTCCAATTGCAGCAGTTATTAAAACAACATACACCATACACAAGATCTGGGTTAAAATCTCATATGCACCCTAGTATTATACATTTTTAATATATTAAAATAAAATTGAGATTGGTTGTGCATAATTAAATAATTAAAATAAAATTGAGTTGGTTGTGCATAATTAAATAATTAAAATAAAATTGAGATTGGTTGTGCATAGTGACATATATTAATTATAAGCTGTAATAATAGTTTATAATTCACGAAATGAACTGATTTATGGATTTTGATTTCAGTATAATTTCTCACTAATTAGTAAGTAATCGTTGATTGATTTTACCTCGTAGTCATTTTAAAATAAATAAATAAATATTTGGTTTGCTTTAATATCCAGCTTATTTTCGTTATATATGAATATAACAACATTTGATCAAAATTGGTAACAAAGTTGTATATTTTAAAACACTACATGTAATATAAAAATTAACAGATTCTTAAATATGTACTGACTGTTTGAAACCAATCAAAATTATTGTTGATAATATTCATGTTATTTTGATAAACATAAATATAAGCAATAAGGAAATAATTCCTTTTTAATTGATGTTATGTATATTACATTCTATAATCTATCATAAGCAATATTAAGCATTTAATTTAAAAAACTCTAAAATTAACTTTTTTGAGACTTATCTACTTTTGTCTTTAAATTAAATTTAATATCAGTTTGACTGATTTATTATCCAGTCAAAGATTTTTTTTACACATTTCCTGAAACTTTGCAAGCATTAAAAATACATACAAGATATTCTCTATAATCTGAAATAGCTCATTATACTTGCTATGTATGACTTAGCTCAATTTTAATTATTAACCCTTTGAGCCCTGAGCTCCAGAGAAATTTTTGGCAAAGTAAGAATGTTTGACTAAAAGAGAAATTTCGACTATTTCGTTATTTTTTTCAAAAAAAGCAATTTAGAAATACGATAAAAAATATTTATTTCATATAAAAGACTGAAACAATAAAAATCAATTTATTGCTACAATAGAATTCAATATAATTGCTTTTTATTACCTCACATAATTAAGAGTAAAAAAAAAGTTTTTTTTATACATATGTATTTATTTAAAATTGCAAAGCAATGATTTTTTTTTTAAAAAAAATCGCATATTAGGCCAAATTATCTGGCACTAAAAGGGTTATACAATAATATTTTCATGAATATTTATAGCTCAAATTAAATAAATGTTACTTTTAACATGAGTAGAAATAAATAAGTATACGAGAGATAAATCTTTTGAAAATAAATATTATTACAATATTCTAAAACTAAAATTAAATATGCAATAATTAATATAAAATAAATATCATCATTATCATCAATTACAAAAATGTGTTTTTTTATAATAATATGTCGCATTTTTAACAAACAGATTTACAATTTTCTACGCACTTATTTCTCATAAGGTTTTTCGTATAATCATAACTGACAAAAAATATTGAGTAATATATTTTTTTGGAATAAATTGCTGTTTTGGACCCTGGTATAAAAAATTCAGAAGCGGTCGATCAAATACTATGTTGTCCTAAATTTATTATTGCAAAAGAAAAAAGATTTGGCGTCTGAATTTTCCAAACTATTTTTTATAATTAATGGAAATGTCTTAATTTAAATTATTTGTAATTAAAATATTGAATATATAGAAATAATAGTTGATGGGGTATTCTAATGTTTTGGTCATCAATAAACATGGTGAATCATGCGATTATTTTTATGGTCAATTACTTAAATATTGACATTTTTATCTCACGGTAACACTTGTATTGAAAATTTCGGTATTATTGCAATCCCTATTTTTAACCCAATGCATCTATTTCGTAATTTATAAAAGGTTTTAAATTGCCGATTGTATATAACCGACAAACTGTAAAATTGTCAATATACTAATGGCATTTTTTACACAATTTTTATATATACTAATGGCATTATAATTTTTATAAATATTTTAACCACGAAAGCTGACGGTCAATTGGGTACAATATAAACATATACATTAAACAGTGATACATGTTTCGAAAAGCTTATTTTATATTATAAAAAAAGATAAACTCACTTGTGTTTCCATTGCAAGAATTGGATCCGTTGTCTTGAAGCAGGGTCGGATTCAGATGCTGATAAAACTCCAACATCTTTATATGATAAATTAGCGACGGCACTCCAATATCGCACTAGATATATTTTAGTTTCTATATTCACTTTTTTTTTGTTTAGTTTTAACACAATTTTGAGATCATATTAATTAATTAATTATCCGCTGAACACATTAATTAAAGTCGAGTCCCACTTGCGGCGTCATATTGTCCTCGTCCTGAGGTTTTCGGCCGAGTTCGGTTAACCGTTTTGCGGTCAACCGCGCCAGTGGCAATTGCGGCCCTGTACCTAGCCAATCCAAAGTTTGGCCGCGGAGTGACGATGCGACAGGCGATCGGACTGCGGCACTATCGGAGGCGAAGTGGGGAATTGGCACAAGGGCGCAGGCCCGGGGCGGATCCCCTGTCTCCGCCCACAGAGAGGGAGAGGGAGCGGTGGGAGGGTTTTAGAAGAGCAACGGTATAAATTGGGGGCAATGTCGGGCCCCGTAAACCGTTTCATATGAGCGGTAAAACGCCGACTTTTTATCGCTCATGTGCGGTAAGCCGGTCATCAATTCCGAACCGAATTACCTCGGGTGGCAAGATATATGTATTTTATATAGTATTATATTGAGATGTGAATGTATCATGCGACTGTCTCACCAACTTTCAAAACAAAGAGTGATAAACATCTACTAGTAATTATCAGAGGTTGGAAATCGTTCTGGCTATATCTTATCAATGGGGTAGTGCTTTTTTAAAACCAAAGCCGTGCTTCCTTCAACTCAACTAATACGTTTCGAAAGCTTCTAAATCAGTGGTGCGTAAACTATTTTGTTAAAAATTTTATCGCGATCTTTAATCGTCAACATAGTTCAAGTAAAACACATTGTGGGACTTGTTAGAAGTCTGAATAAAACACATAATTGTACTAATGCATTTCGATATACATATTTTTTTTAATGAAGCATACTTATATGGTTGTGCTTGCCGAAATGTTCTGATCTGTATTGAAGATTGTAAGCCATAAGTCATCCTCTGGATTTATTGGTAATATATATATATTATGTTTTAATGGCAATTTTCTTTGAAAAACCAGTTTCACATAAGTAGGTCGATGCAAACTGAATCAAAATATTCGTTTTCATTTAATATACAACATATTTAGCCAGCTAAAAGATTAATTAACTGTTCATTTTATTTAAAGGTAAATTGCAAATAAAAATACGAGCAAAAATGTATTAATTATCTAAAGTCGTTTAGAACCTTTTTGAAAAGTTTTCTTCCAATTTTGTCATATGACGGAAAATTGTGTTTTTAAATAACAATAAATTTATATAGTTTTCTTTTTTTATTTAAAATCACGGGATGTCTGTGTCAAATTTATTTAAATGAAAAAAAGAGGTTAAAACAGCACTAGATACGTTCTTTGCATCGAAACCTGAAAATTTCTATTCTAATAGAATTAAAAAGTTGACAAAACGATTAGCTATGCAATTGATTGATTTAATGAAGTTTATCTAAAAATACTATGTTACTTATACAATACATCACCCTATAGAAGCCAATATTTTAACAAAACGTAGACAAACTCTGTCACCACCTCTCTTAAACGAATGGAAAACAAGCGTTAAAAATCTGGGCTTACACCTAGACTCTAAGCTTAAAATTAATAAATATATTTTAGAACTTTGCTTGAAAGTGTTTGCTAACATTGCGACCCTTAGACCGATATTTAATAAAAAAAAAATACAATTTCAATATATAAACAATTAATTAGATTAATTTTAATGGTGTGAAGTAACACCAGTAATAATATGTTTTCTAAGTTACAAATCATTAAAAACAAAGCTATAAAAATAATATATAATACACCTTTTTATATTAATCTTTAAAAAATGCATATAAGCCTTCAAATACTAACTATTAAAAAAACATTTTCATACCAGAAAATATTATATAAATAAAAATCACACTAATCTACTAAATGCCTAAAAGACATATTGCTTTAGACTCTAAAGTCTAAAGCAATAAGTTCTATGGCATTTTATGCTTCTATTTAAAGTGCTAAAGCTTAGAGGCTAAAAACTACATAGCAATAATTATAATTATCGAATGAAATGTACTGAAATTTTTTTTTTTGCTAAAGTTGTAGGTGGAAAGTTTTTTAATAAGTTTTTCTCCTAAATTATAACGCCAAACGTTTTGATATTTTTTTTATTAAATTAAAGCTAATAACTAATTGCAAACATGGAAATGGTTATAATCCAGCAATATATTTTATATAATTAATATGTCTAAAATTATGTATATTATTTATCGAAATAAACGTATTTGAAAAAATAAAAATTATAGAGTATCGAAAGAGACGACTATATGAGTTGTTGCTTTTAATATAATAAATATCCTGTAGCACTTATGAAATTTTTATCAATGTCTTTTGAAACAAAAACCTGTCTGATGATCATGGTCAGGCCTACCGAGAGAGAGGGGACAAGTTCTCGTGGCCCGTTTTTCTTGAGGGGCCTGACTCTGGAAAAAATCATAACAAGTATTTATGTACATATAAAAAAAATAAAAACCGACCTCAAATAATGAATCTGAACTAAACTACAGTTGTTTGAGATGTACATATATACTGATGTATTGCAAGTATATATATTGTTGATACAAAATTAAATTTTAAAGAACATTGTAATTACATATTAAAAAAAATTAGTAGAAAAATAGGTTTATTATCTAGATTAAGAAATATATTAAGTATAAATACAAAAAAAATAATTTACAATAGTATAATATTGCCCCATTTTAATTATTGTGCAACACTATTAAATATGTTAAATAAATTAGATAAACAAATGTTGCAAAAATTACAAAATAGGGCAATGAGAGTAATCTTAAATAAAAATAGATTAACTAATTGTAAAAGTATGATTGATAGATTAGAATGGTTGAATGTTCAAGAAATATTGAGTATGAATGTTTTAGTATTTATATATAAGTTAGAAAATAATATGTTACCAAAATATTTTAATAAGTATTTAATAAGAAATAAAGATGTACATAAATATAATACTAGAAATAAAGAAAATTTAAAGATAATTAAGTATAAGAAAACGAGTACGGCTAGGGGAATTATGTACGGAGGTTTTGATTTATATAATAGTCTTCCAAGAGAAATCCGAAATAGCAAAAATATAACGGGTTTCATAAATGGAATAAAAAAACACCTTCGTACATATAGAAATAAATTATAATATTAAGACTTTATTATTGTATATTTTTATTTTTTCTTTCTGTTATGTATTTTTTATATATTTTTATATATGTTTACTAAATTTGTTAGATGTAAAGATTAGCTATTAAGCTAAATAAATGAATAAAATAATAAATAAAATAAGTATAAGTTCTCTAAGCTTTTTATATACATATTATAGAAGTAGAACATTGCCTGCAAAAGCACCTACTTTCTAGGTAGTATTTTCACAATAAACATTATTATTCAAAGGGACAGATTATAGTTTTCTGACGCGGCTCTGTCTGTGTTAATTTTTTTTACAAATTGTTGTTGACTTTATTGGTTTTTGAGCGTTTAAAAAATATTAGCACGATAGGAACGAATCGGAAAAAATCCGGAGCTCCACAGAGAAGTATATTGAGACCGATACTATACCTAATTTATACAGCTGATCTCCAAAAAGTAGGTTCAGCAACAATAGCGACATTTGCGGACGATACAGATGTGAAAGATTCATTGAGAGCGTCAGAAAACCTACAGAGAAACCTTCACTGAATCGAACAATGGATGAAATTTCAGAGAATGAAAGCAAACACAACAAAATCAATGCATGTAGCATTCACATTGAATAAAAAGACCTGCTTAAATGTTAAATATTACAACAAAAATATAGTATATCTGGGCAGAAGGCTCACATGGCGTAAACATCTCTTTACTAAGAGGAAACAACTTGGATTTCAACTTCGAAAAATGCACTGGATGATGGGAAGAAGATCTCAGATACAAGTCAATTATCAAACCAGTATGGACATAAGGGATTGAACTTTGAGGTAGTGCCTGTGTTTCCACCATCACCATCATCCAGAGATTCCAAAACAAGGTTCTACAAATGATAGTCGACGCTCCATGGAATGTTCCTAATGACGTAATACAAAAAGAACTTAACATTGAATTCATAAAATATGAAATAACGAACAAATACACGACATACAAAGACAGACTAAAACTCCACTCAAACAAAATGGCAAACTACTTGATTGTAGATACGATGACACCATACGACTTAAACGATTTAGACCATTTGACATACCTGACATAGACATGACAAATAATAAATATAAAATAGTAAATAAATATGAACAAATAAATAAGTATTATATAAAATAAATTAGATTTTGTAATAATAAATATGAAGAGGCATCCAATGTGATGTATAGACAGATTGTAAATAAATAAATAAATAATAAAAAAAATTTGACCTCTTTCTGAAGGAATTCGAGTTCATTAAGATCAAGTTTCTTCTTTTCAACAATATTTTATTAATCCAGCTCATGGAAATTCAGTGGTTCTGTGCGTTAGAAATTATATAATATAATATAATATTTTACAACTATTTAATTTTTTTTTAATAATTACACAGCCTACAAAACAATGAGTTAATAGAAAACAATCTTAGATTACATTTCGTCTTCTAAGGATACTAATTCTAGCTCAAATGGAGGCTGGAAAAATATCAAAGAAACAAGCCGGGTGTTAAACCGAGATGCCGCTAAGTTATAAATGCGTCTAAATGTCAAGTATATTATATACAAAAATATGATTCAAATAACATTGTGTACTATTTGGTGAAGTTTCGGCAGCATGCAAAATTAATTCGTAATTTAGGATCAAAATATCCAACCAGTAAAACCTATTGACTAACTGATAATGTTAAGGAACAATTAATAACAAAAATAAATACATCACCAATGGCTTGCAATTCATATGCATGAATCAACAGATTTTACTTGTGTATGTTAAATATGTCGATTATTTGGATTCAGATATCAAAGAAGAGATATTTTGCTGTTTGAAGTTAAAATAGTATACCATTGCTGAATATATAATTAATGCTTTGAATGATTACGTAACTGAATATGGATTAAAATGGAATTGTTGTATTGGTGTATGTACTTGTGGTGCAGGAGTATAGATTGCAATATCGGTAATACCGATATTGCCGCAGTAATCAACCTTTGAGACTACCCGTATTACAAAATAAAATATCGGTAGAGGCATTTTTTTTTAATTCTCTCTTATAACCCGACAGACGTAAGCCCAATGCGTTACAACAGAATAAATCTGTATAATTTGGGTAAGTATTTGTAATAAATCAGACGTAACTAAGTATTAAAAACCGGACTGAAAGTCTGGAAATCAATGACATTTATATTATTAGTTATAAATTATGATGTGTAATATAATTTAATTTCAAGCTGCTGCCAGGGCTCGAACCTGCAACCTCAATGCTATTAGTCTAAGACAGTGTTTATCATCGTGGGGCGCATTACAAAATCTATTAACTATCAAAGAAAATGCTAATTGTGACCGTCATTTTAAATAATTTAGCGAGTATAATAATATTAAAGATAAGGATAAAATCAGTTTCTACTAAAAATTACATTTATTAGATAAAATACTTCAAGTAGGAAATAAAACCTTTATTGATGCAAATTCTAAATTAAGATATTTGTCTTTATTACACTTCTTTAATTATAAAAAAAATGTTTCGAAATAAGTTTAGTTAGGTTTCTGTTAAATTTTTCTCTATATATAAAAACATATTAACTTCAAATAAATAATTAAAATTAGCATTGTGTATATAAAGGTAATAACTTAGGTGTTTAATCACTTAAAAATTAAAGTTACTTGTAATAAAACAATTGTTAAATATTAGATTAACTTTCACGCGTCCACGCTATACCGCTTTGTCAGAGAATTTCACAATTAGTCCAGTCAAATAAGGGTTTAACCTCGGAATGAAAGATAACAAGCTGAAATTTTGCACAGACCTTTGTTTTGGCGTTCTAAAGATAGGGTAAAAAGTCTCATAAGATATCGTGTCTGCTAATCAAGATATTAAAGGTCAAAGGTCATAAAAATCGTTTTTTTGCAAATATCTCGCCTCCTTTGCGTTGCATGTCATTAGATGTTTTACAAAACTTATAGAAAATAAAATTTTCTACAAGTTTGTTAAAAATTATTTCTTCGTATGGTTAATGGTTTTCGAGATATAGCGCGGGGAGTAGGAAGCGCGCATCCGTTTATAGGATAACGCTATGTGAACTACGGAGCCAGAGCTACCTGCACATTTTTCCACAGTTTCATAGGAAACATCGCAAATTGTTATCTGCTGAATGAACCCATCTAAAGCATTATAACTTTCAATCTCCATATCTTCAAAAATCATCATCGATAATGCAAAAATTAATAGCGTATGGCCTCTGATACTTCTTGCAAAAGCGTGACCATCCAACATTTTGTCGACAGAATTCGAAGCATAAATTGTACTGAGAGCTTCCTTGATTCAGCTTCCATTCATTATATACCCTATGCATCCAATAAAAGACATAAGCATATGAAAGCCTCCTAGTTTCACAACTACTCTGGACAAGTCTGAGTTAGCATCTGAGCTGCTACGATTTCACGTGCTTTTATGTACAACGGCTGATCAAAAGTTATTAGGCATGTTCTTTGTTCATGTTTCTTGGCAGTGTTTGTAGTACACTGTAATGTGTTGTAAATTGTGTCCATATTACTCGCAGGATGATGAATAAAAGTAAGAAACAGAATCCGAGAAGTTACAAAGTTCTCATTGTTTTTGTAAGTTGTTCAATAAATCCATTCCACCCTGGCAACGGTTAGATATTTTTCCACTTTCCATACATCCACAACAAATCACATCCACAGCTGAAATTTAACATTTTACAGTATCACTATAAGAAGCGAAAAAACCTAAACTTGACAAAACATCCAAAAGTCTTTTTGGATGTTTGGCCTATCTGTATTTCTTCTATGAATAAATACAGATAGGCCTATTAATAACTGCGAAGAAAAGGACAGTATTCGTATGGAAGTCATTATAGCATGACTTATAGCTTTGTATTTCGTTTTAAAATGCCCCGTCTTTCCTTTTCTGTTCTTTATAATAACTTCTTGCAGAAAATGTAATAAAGTTTTCGGAATTTCTTCATTAATATTTTACTCGGGGGCGGATAGGACTTGGTCTCAACAACAGAAGATCGAATATCTTCTCTAATAATCGCCGCAGCAGCTTCCACTACGCGCAAGTGTTCTTCTTCTGAAGTGCCTTTTTTATTTTCATACCAAGCTATGGATAAAATTTAAGCTTGAGCATCACGAAAAGAAAAAATAGGGAATGATCCAATCTTCGTTGTAATTATAATGTCAGTTAAATATTTTTCTCTTAATTTGGAAATGATCTTCTTATCATCTGGTACATACTCCGTAAGGACATCTCTCAACTCTTTCAATTTTTTCGCACAAATTTCTAGTCGAGCAATATTTCATTCATAATTCCTAATAATACAATAAAAAAAGTAATAAAATTATGGTTCAAACGACTTGCCGAGACCACTTTTTTAACGATTGCTTACTTTTTCAAAGCTTATACCAAGTTAAGCAGGTAGAAATACTCGCTGGATTCTATAAACGGATGTACGCCTCCCACTCTTCGCGCTATATCTCAAAAACGGTTAATGATACAAAACAAATATTATGACCAAACTTGTAGAAAATTTTATGCTTTACAAGTTTTGTAATGCATCTAATGACGTGCGACGCATAAAATGCAAGATATTTGCAAAAAAACAAATTTTGCGACCTTTGACCTTTGATATCTTGATTAGCAGACACGATATTTTATGAGACTTTTCACCCTGTCCTTAGAACATCAATACAAAAGTCTGTGCAAAATTTCAGCTTGTTATCTTTCATTCCGAGGTTCCGCCTTTATTTCGCCTTATTTGATTGGACTACAATAGAGAGTATATCGGACGGAGAGTAGGAAGATCCCCTTTTCTCTCGCACGGATTCGCTTGTGCGTGTGCGAGCGAGATGCATAAGTACGTGTGACAGAGTGGAAAAAGCCATATTGTGTCATTTTTTTGGTCTCATACACCATCATATTATTTCTACGATCTCAGGATCTGGCGAGAGACACTTACATCAAAGATCTCAGGATCACTTTTGAGAGTAAGTAGAAGTTCTTTCCACAAGAACGTATGTGAAATATATTTCAAAGTCTATAAAAAAAACCAGGCTCTATAATTTGTAATTCTCGAGTAACCAAATACTCAATATTAATCTAAAAAGTTCAGAAATGGTTCTTTAGATAGCATTATATGAGGATATTTGGACATTATCTGTTCTTATATAACAAAGCTTTTCTTTTAGGAGCGTTGTGATTTGATTCACAGAAAATTGACGGTCAACTGTCAATGTCAATATTGTCAGTTTTTTAGTCGTAAATTTAGCAAAATTATTTTTTAAACACACAATGTTTCTAAGAAACATATTTTTTTGCCATTAAAAAAATATAAAACCAGCACTAAATATTAATAAAAATGCTAATGGCATATATCACTATAAAATAAATTTAAATAATCAATCAGCGATTATTAATGGCAAAATCTCACTGCTGTGTAATTAAATTTTATATTATATTTACGTAGCGAATAAAATGTATCTACGTATGTATGTATACCTATGTATTAAACCAATATTAAATATTATAAAGGCCCGCTGATTTTCATTTGGGGAATTATTATTTGATTTTTTGCACTAATTAATTAAATAAATTAATGTCGGTAAAAACCGATTAAAAAATTATAGTCAATCCATTTTTATTCAATATTTGCATAGTTGAGAACTACGAATAAATGAGAACTCTAATGTGTGCAATAACTGTTTTTTTATTCTTGCACCATAATTGTTTAATGGTCATTATGGTGCATTGGAAAAATATAAAAAGTGATATCTTAAACATTTCCTCTAATAATTGTTTAAAATTTGCGTATGTTTTATTAAAAAAACATCTAAAGTAAAAATATTTTTTAATAATATTTTATAAATGTGTCATTACCACAGTATTTTATAAATATTCTATTAGCTATTAATGCATACGTATCTGATATTGATTTTAAACGTCGCAATAATTAAAAATTAATATTCCACCCTCAACTTGCCAAAATTAACATTTTTAGGCTCGCGCTTCAATGGTTGGCCGTATCTCGACTCAAGAGCTTAATATCGGCGACAGGCGGCGACTTTTCGCCCTTTTCTATTTCGTCTCCCTTTTCTGGACGTTTAATAAATACAATAAATGTCTATTTATTACCGCCGAATTTTCCGTCCCTTTTCACAACGCTTTTCTACCTAAAATATTTTAATTGATACTAACACATACACATATACATCAACCCAGTGTTTTTTAACTGTTGAACTGTGAGTTACAATAAAATTAATGTATTAAATGGCTAAATAAAATTTCGCAATGAATTGTATTAAATGGAGGTTTCAGTTAAATACAAAAACTTATGTATTTTAAATAAAGCATTTCTTCATGCTATAACTAACCTAGTACACCCATACCTCGCTTTACGGCCTAGATACCTTCCACGAAACTTGGCCGCAAAGCGAAAAGCCGTATAACGAATCAATTATTCTAATACAAATTCATACAAATTCAATGGGATCGGTTCCAAATTTGTTAAACATGTAACATGGTTTATCATTTAAAATGCATTTTATCTTTTTATTTCATTTAAATAAAAAATACATACATAACAAGTACATACATTTGTACATAAAATAATAACATACTCCAAAAACCAACAATAATCCATAAACAAAAATGAAACTACTTCATGTTACATAAAATATGTGTATAAATACATACATCATTTTTTTTAAAATGGCTTTATTCTGAAAGCGATGAAGAAACGGTAACCTGCAGATCACTGTCGTTCTCATTTTTCGCTGGTAAGGATGGGCCTGCCTTAAAAAAATTGTCCATCGTTGTTTGTCTTGCCTTTTTGTCTCTTTCGTTCTTCAGTGATTAATAACAGCTAATGGCTGAGTTAATTCCTCGAGAAACTTTAGCGCTACGTTCGACGTCAGGATCGTTTTCAAGGAAGATGTTTATTCCTTGTTCGAAATAGGAAAAAGCTTTTGACAATTTTTTTGATGTTAGCTGTTTGAATACAACAGGCTCTGTCTCTTCATCAAATGCCGGTTCTGCTTGCAACAGAATGAGTTCTTTATATGAAAGGGGTTCCCTATCAGCTTCAAGTAGATCAAGAACATCACGTTCGTTCAAACCTTCAAAGCCGAGATCATGTGCTAGATCCAAAATGTTTTGCCTAATTTCAGAAAGGCAATTAACTTCTGCATCAGTACTTTTTACACATTCTGGCCATATTTTTTTCCAAACATGGTTCATTGTTGTTAATTTTAATTCCTTCCATGATTCACTGATGCTGTCAACAGCATCCTTGATGTTATAGTTTTTCCAAAATGTTTTAATTGAAGATTTACCATCAGTTTCCCTTATAAGTTGTCGGAAAGTTCGGCGTAGGTAATATGCCTTAAAAGTGGCTATTGCACCCTGATCCATTGGTTGAATCAGAGCTGTTGTATTTTTCGGAAGGTACTCAATCATGACATCTTCAGATAGTTCGGATAAATTAGTAGGATGCCCTGGTGCATTATCCAAAATTAGCAAAGCCTTGTTGCTTAAGTTATTGTTTCGCAAATATTTTTTCACTTCTGTGCAAAAGTGATTTTTGAACCAGTCCTCTAAAGTAGCTTTAGTCATTCAAGCTTTCTTGTTGGATCTCCATATGACGGGTAATTGATTTTTATTTAGTCCTTTAAGAGGCCTTGGATTTTCGGACAAATATATTAAAAGTGGTTTTAGCTTAAAATCACCCGCGGCATTTGCACCTAGTAGAAAAGTTAATCGTTCTTTAGACACCTTATAACCAGGCGCAGATTTTTCGGTTTTTGAAATGTACGTGCAATCAGGCATTCGCTTCCAATAAAGCCCTGTTTCGTCTACGTTAAACACTTGTTCAGGTTTATGACCACCTCTTTCAATAATTCATTTTATGTTGGGATATTCCTTAGATGCAGCCTTATCGGCGCTAGCTGCTTTACCTATCATTTTAAAATTATGCAAATTAAATTTATTTTTAAATTTTAAAAAAAATCGACATCGAAAAAAAGTTTTTTTGCCGTTATAGCGAAACATTTTAGGCCGTTAACGAAAACGTGCCTTAATTGAAGAGGGCCGTTAAAGCTAAAGGCCGTATAAAGAGCGGCCGTATAGCGAGGTATGGGTGTAGTTATTTTTATTTCTGCAGACTTTCCTAGAAATATTATAATATAAATTTACTTCTGTTCTAGCCGTTTCCAAAATGTGGTAAATGGTCGCCAAAACTAATAAATAAAATTCTTCTTGAATTGCATAAAATGAATTTGGACAACTCCTTTTATTTGATACATACTTCGATTACATACAATTTGAAAATAACCCACATAAAATATAATACTTAAAATCACTAATTGTGCGTAATGTACATTATTTGCATTCTGATTCTGTTACCGTATGTGAAATCGAATGGGTGCATACTTTTCATTCCAATTTTATATCATCCAACTATTATTTAAATGCGCAACGTAACAAAGGCTCACTGACAAATATTTATATAAATCGCTGGCATTCGAACAATCCGTTTCCATTGAATTGGGGGAGCCTGTGCCTCTCTGTATGTGTGTATGCGTGTGTACAATACAAATATGCATTTTAGCAAGTGCCTGTGTGTACGTTGGGGTACATTTTGACCCAGCGATGCGTGCGAAATTGATTCGGCGATGTTTTGGCTCATCAATTGTGGAACGGCTTTCCACCTAGGTTGAGTTTAAAGTGTGGAATGCGCCCTAAATGGGTTTATATGAGCCCTTCGAGTGTTTTCCCTTTATGATTGCTGAAATAAAAAAACGACGATTCTTCTGCTTCCAAACTCGAGTGGGCCAATGAACGCTTTGTTCGACAGAAAGTGCCATTGTGGATAAAATGCAAAAGAACCGGTGGTTGAAAACGACGGGGAATCGACAATTGTATAAAAACAACATACAGTGGGTGATTGGTGGTCAGAGTTCATACGAAAAAATCATTGTCAATTTATGTCAGCAAAATGTACAATATAAACGATCAATATTTTAACTGTATATACTAAGAAAAAGCAACGATAATTTTATACCTGTTACTTTACTAATTATTGTGCAGCAGTATTATGTATGCTTAGTAAGTATAAGGGCAATGAGAGTAATTTTAAATAAAAATAGATTTTCTGGTTGTAGAGTATGATGAAAAATTGTGATATTGGAAAATAAAGAATTAGAAATTAAAAACGGTACATTTTTTTATATTAAACAATTTTTCATTTTCCGGTAGATATTTTGCCAACTCTAATTTTTTTTATATTTTGAAGAAATTGGTTGAAATCGCAGAATCATGAGTGATTACGTTCAATCAAAATCTCAATTCAGACTTACAACGTTATTCGCGTCGCATATTCAATTGTAAATTTTACATTTTGTGCAATAATCTGCTTTTTTATTTATTGAAGTCCAAAATATATTACTAATAGTAAAAACATTGAAAGACACTAATTTAATATAACACCATATTTATTTATTTATTAATTTATTAAAATTATAACCATCGTGACCTGACAGGCAAACCTAATGCGTCACGATAGTCAAAAGTACTAATACATCATAATACATACAAATATAAACAAGACAAAACAACAGACACAAATCACCTCAACAGGTGTGCATTGTCCCATACGAACTGAACCAAAACTCCATATGTGCAAGAGAAAATGTCAATATTACTATGGACAGAATTGAGCAGATAAATAGCCTTGGCCAGAGAAGAGTTGGCAAGTGCTCCAGTTCTACACTTAACAGGCAAGAATAGTGGACGCGACCGAGAACTATAACCACCTTCAGGAGCCCACATTTGAAGCTGCTCGAGCACTGAAGGATTGTCTACGATGCCCTTGAGCAATTTCCAGAAGTGTTTAATTACATAAACACTTCTGCGAGTATCCCAGGGCTCCTAAAATAAAAGCACTGGGAAACAAGAACGGATAATACCCGTATTCCTTCAAGTATAAATATCAAAGAAATTTACGTTGTACTTTTTCCAGCTTCAATTCATTACATTGATTCATTACGCCTGGGATCCAAGTAATGGAGCTAGTTTCTAGTATGCTGCGGACTAGAGCATCATAAAGAGTGCGCAATACTAAAGTATTCCTGAAGTAACGCGCATTTCTCAAGATAAAACCGAGCATTTTTAAGGATTTGCTATGAGTCTCTGCATTGTGCTGGCTAAATTTCCAACGTTCTTCGAAAGTCACTCCTAAATCCTTAGTTGAAGAAAACCTTTCCAGAAAATATCCATCTAGATGGTATGAATATTTTGCCGGCGTTAACGACCTTGAAAATGAAATTGTGTGCCATTTCTTTACACTGAAAGGCAATTGGTTATAGCAAGCCCATTTCCATATAGAGTTGAGGGAATCAGAAATCGAATGCATTTTCTTGTAAATTTTCAAGTCATCTGCATATAATAAAAAATCTGAATGCTCTATTGCTGTTTCTATGTCATTAATGAACAATAAAAACAACAATGGACCCAAATTGGATCCTTGAGGTACTCCAGTAGGGGTCTTATATCGTTCTGAAAAAGAGTTATTATACTTGACGAATTGATATCTATTGGTCAAGTAATTTGAGAATAGATTTATGAGATCTTCAGAAAACCCGAAATTAGATAACTTTTTTACAAGTAAAGCATGGTTAACTTTATCAAATGCTTTTTCAAAGTCTGTGTATATGACGTCCACTTGTACACCAGAGTCCAATGATTTTGAAACATAGTTAGACAAAACCATTAGATTATATATATAATTTATATAAAAAAATGTTTTTACTTTTAGTTAGGCAAGTCATATTTAATAAATTATAATTAATTTAATTTTTTTAGTAATGACTTCATAAGGATCGACTGAGACAAAAATTAAATATATGCACTAAATTTTTGATTAGAAAAATACCGAAGTTATACAAAAATCACCCAAAGAAAACTTCGTCAGACTGAATGATAAATAGTGAATCAATGATGTCACTGGAAAATAAACTGATGCTGTACAAAGTTGTACTGAAACTGTATGTGCCGCCCAGGGCGATCCTTAAAATTGCCGCCGCCCCCCATACATTTTTTGCAGGGTCATAAAATGAGCATTTCTTAAAATAATGAATTAGTTATTATTAAGATCTTGTTATTCGTGGATTTATATATGTTTTAGTGCATTCAGGGCTAAGAACCATAGCGAATATGCCGCCTCCAAGCAAGTGCCGCCCGGGGCAGCTTGCCCCCTCCGCCCCACCATAGTTACGCCACTGTGCTAGTGTCTCAAACATCATCATCATCCAGAGATTTCAAAACAAGGTGCTGCGTATTATAATAGATGCCCCTTGATATGTATAACCTATCAAAGCATTGCACGCAGATCTCGAAATGGAAACAGTTAAGAACGAAAGCATATAGGAAAAGATTGAAAACACATCCAAACAGATTGCAAATCTGATGACGACTAAAACGTTAACTAACTGGCATATCAATAAGACCATTCAAATTAATTTAGAAAATATGTTCTATACTTCTCTTTTAATAAATATATTTATACTGTTAATTAACTTTATCTTAAATTTTGTAAAGAGAAGTATCTACATGCCAATATATACAAGTGTTAATTTTTTTACTTATTATCAATAATTGATAGATTAAAATTAGAGAATTAATATTAATAAAAATATGGACTGCAAATTATTACACGATAACAATATTTTGTATAATAATAATTTTAATTTTTTGCAATGAGGATGAAATATTTAATTCCCAGCATTCAAATCTGTTCACACTCAGCTTATGTATAGCGTATTCTACCTTCAATGTGTTTTAATCTCCTTCAACTATAAAACATCAAAACGATGGTCCATTCTTCTGATCTTTCAAGGGTTCCGCTGATAAATACTGACATCACACCAAGTCAAATCCGTTCTGACACGATCGGATGACCTTAAAAGCAGGTGCGCCCCTTCATCCTGCGCACACCACGTGCTGCCAATCGTGTCACGTGGCTCGAACAAAGGGATGATCTGAGCTACCCTTGCGCGAGGGGTAAACAATAAACCCCGCGCCCGGCCATGGCCCGTGTCAATCCGAGGCACATCTGTGTATAATCGCAATAATGTATACACGCACACATACACGCACACATTCATTTGCATAAAATTAATATTAAACTGCTCCTCAAGACTGAAATTTAGTTACCCTTCAAGACCTTTGATCTAGGTGAACCCTTATTGAATCAAAAGTGATTTTTAAACTTGAAACTTTAAGAGTGAGTGTAAATGTAAGCACATACTTCTACGTCTTCATAAATATGTATATATGCCTGAAGTTTTGCGATTTTATTCTTCAAACACGAGTAGAAGATCAACATTACATTTTGAAACTGCATTTTTATTTATAGACATAAAAATTATACTGAAACCAGCTAAAAATAAACTATAAATTTATTTAGTAATTACTAGAAAAAAAATGAAATACACTATCCTATGCCAAAAGTTGCGGTTCTTGGTGAATTTTATCGATTTATTGCCAAAATGTCATGAAACTTTGGTTCCGTTGCATTTTTACCCAACCAATATTAGTCCAGTCAAATAAGGCGAAATAAAGGCTAAATCTCAGAATGAAAGATAACAAAATGAAATTTTGCACTGACCTTCGTTTTGATGTTCTAAGGACAGGAATCAAAGGTCAAAGGTCACAAAATTTGTATTTTTGAAAATATCTCGCGTTTTATGCGTCGCACGTCATTAGATGCTTTACAAAACTTGTAAAACATAACATTTTCTACAAGTTTGATTATGATATTTGTTTTGTATCATTAACCGTTTTTGAGATATAGCGCAAAGAGTGGGAGGCGTACATCCGTTTATAGAATCCAGCGAGTATTTCTACCTGCTTAACTTGGTATAAGCTTTGAAAAAGTAAGCAATCGTGAAAAAAGTGGTCTCGGCAAGTCGTTTGAACCATAATTTTATTACTTTTTTTATTGTATTATTAGGAATTATGAATGAAATATTGCTCGACTAGAAATTTGTGCGAAAAAATTGAAAGAGTTGAGAGATGTCCTTACGGAGTATGTACCAGATGATAAGAAGATCATTTCCAAATTAAGAGAAAAATATTTAACTGACATTATAATTACAACGAAGATTGGATCATTCCCTATTTTTTCTTTTCGCGATGCTCAAGCTTAAATTTTATCCATAGCTTGGTATGAAAATAAAAAAGGCACTTCGGAAAAAGAACACTTGCGCGTAGTGGAAGCTGCTGCGGCGATTATTAGAGAAGCTTTCGATCTTCTGTTATTGAGACCAAGTCTTCTGTTATTGAGACCGAGTAAAATATTAATGAAGAAATTCCGAAAACTTTATTACATTTTCTGCAAGAAGTTATTATAAAGAACAGAAAAGGAAAGACGGGGCATTTTAAAACGAAATACACAGCTATAAGTCATGCTATAATGACTTCCATACGAAAACGGTCCTTTTCTTCGCAGTTATTAATAGGTCTATCTGTATTTCTTCATAGAAGAAATACAGATAGGCCAAACATCCATAAAGACTTTTGGATGTTTTGTCAAGTTTAGGTTTTTTCGCTTCATATAATGATACTGTAAAATGTTAAATTTCAGCTGTTTATCACCCACAGCCTCATAATCAACCATCAGAGTCAAGTGCCTTAGTACAGTATGCAGCGGATAATGCAGAAAAATATTTATACTCTTGATGGCTTTAATACTGTTCATATAATGGGAATGATAAAAATAATAACTTCAAAATCTGAAGTTATATCCGATGACCGCATAAAGAAATTTACAGCAAAACCAAGTGCAAAGGAGTTAGCAGCACTATCACATATACCCCTTCTAGTGTATGAAAATCATGTCGTACCCGGATTAAGCAAGAGATTCAAGTTCGAAATTTTAATGATGTAGAAGAACTAACCGAACAAATATTTAATGTAGTTGATTTGTTGTGGATGTACGAAAAGTGGAAAAATATCTCACCGTTGCCAGGGTGGAATGGATTTATTGAACAACTTACAAAAAACAATGAGAACTTTGTAACTTCTCGGATTCTGTTTCTTACTTTTATTCATCATCCTGTGAGTAATATGGACACAATTTACACCACATTACAGTGTGCTATAAACACTGCCAAGAAACATGAACAAAGAACATGCTTAATAACTTTTGATCAGCCGTTGTACATAAAAGCACGTGAAATCGTAGCAGCTTCAGATGCTAACTCAGACTTGTCCAGAGTAGTTGTGAAACTAGGAAGCTTTCATATGCTTATGTCTTTTATTGGATGCATAGGGTATATAATGAATGGAAGTGGAATCAAGGAAGCTCTCAGTACAATTTATGCTTCGAATTCTGTCGACAAAATGTTGGATGGTCACGCTTTTGCAAGAAGTATCAGAGGCCATACGTTATTACTTTTTGCATTATCGATAATGATTTTAGAAGATATGGAGATTGAAAGTTATAATGCTTTAGATGGGTTCATTCAGCAGATAGCAATTTGCGATGTTTCCTATGAAACTGTGGAAGAATGTGCAGGTAACTCTGGCTCCGTAGTTTACATAGCGTTATCCTATAAACGGATGCGCGCTTCCCACTCCCCGCGCTATATCTCGAAAACCATTAACCATACGAAGAAATAGATTAAGACAAACTAGTAGAAAATTTTATTTTCTATAAGTTTTGTCAAACATTTAATGACATGCGACTCAAAGGAGGCGAGATATTTGTAAAAAAAAATGATTTTTATGACCTTTGACCTTTAATATCTTGATTAGCAGACACGATATCTTATGAGAATTTTCACCCTATCTTTAGAACGCCAAAACAAAGGTCTGTGCAAAATTTCAGCTTGTTATCTTTCATTCCGAGGTTAAACCCTCATTTGACTAGACTATATATAAATCGCTTTCTATTTTCGTAAAGGACCATTGACGAAAGAACAGTTTTTACGGTCAGAATTGCGTGACTTACTACCTGCTCTATTCGTATTAGAATCTCATTTAAATTTGCATAATTTTAAGTATTATTTTACTAGTATTTTTTTTTAAAAACGATCAGTTTTATTTTTCACAATATTTTTTAAAAACATATGTGCTTATGAACTTGACTTAAATTTCACTTATAACATATTACTTAATCATACTATTTTTTAATTGTGTTTATTATTAATATATTATTTAATTTTATATATAGTTTAAATTTATATTGGTGGACTTACATTGCGCCAAACATTTTTTTTATATAATAAAATATTTGCAAAAAATATAAAAAAATGCACTTACATACAGAACCGTGCGAAAATGGGGAGAGAAGCAAAGGTGGTGGCGGCTTCGGGTGTCAAGATCAGGGGGCGTCAAAATTTTCATTACAAATTTGAATTTTGAATATATGTATTAAACGAATGCTATAAATTCGAAAAAAAATGGAGAAATATAATGAAAGCAATAATAAAGGCCATATTTTATTGTGCTAAAAATAATTTGATATTATGGAATTTGTCAAATGATATTGACAGTAAAGATTGTGGGATTTTTCATATTAATCTAATAATAAATTATACAGAAATACGCTGTCATGTCGAAACCGAATAATATCTAGGAAAAAAATTGCTCACTTCAAATAACATTAAAAATTAAGTAGTAGCTCTACTTTTGAGTATTTTTAATAAAATAATTTACCTGTGTCTTTAAATAAATGCTGTGTTACAGTTGGTCAATCAAAATAATACATATCCATCCAAAAAGCTGTATTTAGAGTGTACGTGCAATTGCCAAAGATTTTAAATATTAAAAAAAACCTTGTACAATTAAAGAAAAATGAGAAAACCAAGAGTAAAAAGAATATATAGCAACTAAAAGATTTTTTACTTTATTTGCAGTTTCAGTGAAATAATAAAATATATTAAACAGTCATAATATTACAGTATAATTTTTGATAGCACTCCAGACATTTCACATAAAGATCAATTATCAGAAATTAATGAGTATTCAAAATATTTTATTGGGATGTACATATATATATAATGGAAGAAAGATTCGTGGATTTTATGAATACGACAAAGAAAACTGGAGAAGGAATTGCAGCTGAAATAAATTGAAAAATTATTAAAGATGTTAAAAATTATAAATATTCATGGCTAGGGCTATGACAAAGAAATTAGAATGTCTGGTAAATATAAAGGTGTGTAAGTTCTCATAAGAAAGGAAGCCCCTCTCGAAATAATTTAAATCATACAGGCCCTTTTTCAAAAAAAGTTCTGAAACTAATTATAATTTTAGGGCAAGTCCAAAATACAAACTTAGCAAACTCATCTCTCAGGGGAAAATAAGCGGAAGAATATGTACAGATTGATATTATGTATCACGTATTGCTCCACAGTTTGTCTACATTTCTATATTACACTATATTTTAAAAATATGATAGCTATCCTTACCAATATTACTATGGACTTCTAATATAAGAGGACTGATCAAAGTATTTTAAAACCGAATTTTGGTCAATAGGAGAGCGCAAAAACAATTATCACTTCTCAGAAGGCAAAAATTCACGTCAAAAGTAATAAAATCGTGTCGGTGCCGTCGCAGTGCGACGGCGACGGCACGATTTTATTGCTTTTGACGTGAATTTTTGCCTTCTGAGAAGTGATAATTGTTTTTTGCGCTCTGCTATTGGTCAAAATTCAGTTTAGATGTGCTTTATTCGATTCTCACTTGTAATATTGTGATAAAAAGTCTTAAATTAATTGCAGAAAATGTGTCGCAATTTATATTTATTTGTAACATGGAAAGGGTTAACTCGTACCAATTATTATTTATTTAAAAAATTATATTACGATGTTAAAAATATATAAATTCATTGCCTCCTAATAGATGGAAAAAATAATCATCGGAAGGAATCTCACAAATAGAATTAAATATCATTTAATAAATTAAATAAAATGTTTTAAGCATAAAGTGAAAAATTTAATTTGAAGTAAAAATTCAAGCACCATTTATAATTTACATATTTTAAAAAATATTGCGCAAATAGGAATTAGAAGTATCTTTATCAAATATTAAATTAGCTATCCGCATCTTTATGGCAGTAGCAATATCCACGGCTGAATGAACGCTTAGTAAATTAATACTAATAAAAAAATCTTTAAGATCAACGAGCGTATGCGAATGCGAATTATCAAGCAATAATAATTTTTAGGATCTGACTTTGCAAATAAAAAAATAAAAAAATCTTAATATTTTAAATTAAAATAAAAACATATTAACTTAACGAGTCCGCCCTTGAACTAATGAATCGATTTTTGCTGTGAAAGTTTTGCTCACGTTCTCGTTAACCTCTTTAGCATCACACATTTTAGTTATCTGAGGGAGTACAAATGTAATACTGTCACGGGGCCGCATTCTCGGGCCGTTCGTCATCTCCGAATTACTGATGGTCCCCTTTATTAAAAATTCCACAAGGTCATCGAATGGATGCCGAATTTAGGGATTCGCGGTTTGCGTCCGTCCACCCCCAAGCAACGGGCACCGATGCAAGCAATATGTTTGTTATACTTAATGCACGTATAATTCGCGAGTGACAAACGACCCATTCATTTTTGTACCCACCCTAAGGGCAGGGGCCCTAGTTGCGACCCTTCGCCGCGCTTATTGAACTCGGCGTGTCTAATGCGTTCCCGAAACAAGAGACGTCACAATTTATACGGAAAATTTGCCCTGCCCTCCTGTCACGGCACCCCAGATGCCTAAAACGACTAAACGCCTATTTTTTTTAAATATAACATTTTGTTTAAATTATAATATAAAATTCAGTATACATTCTTACAAAATTCAACACAGAAATGAAAAGCCTTGCGTATCACGCCTTTTGACCTTCGATGTTGGGGTCATTATCTACTGCATATTCTAAATCAGTGTTTCTCAACCGGTAGTCCCTACACATATTCTAGTGGATCGAAAATATTTGTCGTGCATTTTTCAAAAGTTATGCTAAGAATACCAAAAAAGTTCGCGCACCTAAAACTCGCTGAGTCCATCGTTTGTTAACACTGTTTTGTTATATATCAGAAAAATATTTATTGTGCTATTGTTTTAAAAAAATTAAGTCATTTGTTGCTATAAAACTTTTGAGAGTCGCTGTAAGAAGTATGTGATCACCTGCAAATCGACAATGTGCATCGGCAAATCTAAAAACTTTTATTAAAATTGACGCACTGTGAGTGAGAAATAAAACTTATAATGTATTAAGTCAGTAAAGCGGTTGGTCTTTGTGTCTACCATAAATTTTAATGAACCAGCGTCTGAAATGCAATTAAAATAACATTTTCAATAGAAAATTGCTATTACAAATTGTATCGACAGCACTCTTGGAAGGCTTTAGAATGCTTTTAGATAAAAAAAAGTAAAATTTTAATATTTAACAAAAATAACTAATAATGTAAATGCAAGTCAAATATGAAAAAGTACTTAGCTAAAAGTATATTGTCAAAAATGTTTGTATAGTAATTTTATTGCTTTGTTTTTGATAATACTGATATTTTGCCAATTTTTTTCTCTGATTATTTACATACATACTTCACATGCGATATCTAATCAATCGGTTTGGATTAGAGCCGTATTACGTTATCACGCAAGTCGATAAATATTAGTCATGAATAATATTTGTATAAATAGATAAAACTGCAATTTTGCCGCAAACTATTTTGGATATATCTAACATTGAAAATTAGTTATTAAATTTAAAAAAATCCTAACACAACTCAAATATATTAAATGTTATTCATCTTTTATATTTTTTATTTTGTTTTATTTTTTTATTTTTTAGATTAAATTAAGACCATCATGGCCTAACAGGTTACCCCAATGCGCCACGATGGTCGAAAACAAATTTTAAATATTATAACAGAGGTGATTGAAATGTTATTAAGAGATGCATATTTTTTTTATAAATCATAATAGGCGTTAGCCCAATGCGTTACAACGGTAGTGAGACATCAGAAAGTCTGGAAATCGCTGTTTTATATTTTATTAAAAATATACTATTATTACAGCTTACAATATCTATTCGCGATCTAGCTCAATAAAAAAATATAATCAGTGATTATCGGGTAGAATTATAATTACATAATAATCACTAATTCTGATCTTCTTGACGCGGTAGAAATGGGATTCAAAATCAGGTTTTTGATGTGATAATTCCCAGATTACATCCAAGTATTCTGAGAGTGGGGGAGAAAGAGGAGACAGATTCCCAAAGTTCGTTCTTTTTGAGAGGTCCAACTCATAGCAAAAATATATTTATAAAAAAAAAAGTAAAAACTGACCTCAAATAATGAATCTGAACTAAGCTACAGTTGTTTAAAATGTATCTACTGATGTATTTCAGGTATAATTATTTAATTTTTATACATAATATACAATAAATAAAAGGAGAGGAACATTGCCTTCAAAAGCACCTACTTTTTAGGTAGTACTTTCACAATAAAGATTATTATTCAAAGGGACAGACTCTGTTTGTGTTAAGATTTTTTTGCAAATTATTGTTGACTTTATTGCTTTTTAAACGTTTAAAAAATATTAAACATAAGAGGAAATATTCAACGAATGTAAATTAGTAGCAGTAAATTTAGATATTAGATATGAAAATTCAGATTGAATATCTAAGGAAGAAGCAAAGAAATAACGAAAAATCATTAACAGAACCATCTAAATTATATAAATTTATGTTTTTATAGATTGAATTATCACTAATTTGACAACCGGATTTAATGAAGTAAAATAAATAAATAATACATAAAATTTCATGTGGTTATTTCTAAAAGAAAATCTATAAAAAACAGTCTCGAATCTATCCAGAAAATATTTTTTTAAATATGTTATTTCAGTAAAATCATATCGGAATACTTTTCACTAGTAGATATATATTTTTATTAGTAAAAATATAAATTATATGACAGGTGCTAGTAAAATTAAACGATTTTAATATTTCTATATGTAGTAATATATATATTTACTTTCTTATAATTATTTATGTACATCCAATGTATAAATGTTACAGTGAATGTGTATTTTTTGGTCCAAATACATTTTCACTAGTAGATATATATTTGTACTAGCAAAAATTTAATTTAACAGATATGCGCTAATATGATGCTCTAAAATGTCTATGAAGCACAATTTGACAGTTGCGAAACGTCCATTTGCTGTTCAAACCCAAGCCTAATCTAATGAAAGTTCTGAAACTAATTATAATTTTAGAGCAAGTCCAAAATACAAACTAAGCAAACTCATCTCTCAGGGGAAAATAAGCGGAAGAATATGTACAGGCTGATATTATGTATCACGTATTGCTCCACAGTTTGTCTACATTTCTATATTACACTATGTTTTAAAAATATGATAGCTATCCTTACCAATATTACTGTGGACTTCTAATATAAGAGGGCTTATCAAAGTATTTTAAAACCGAAATTTGGTCAATAGGAGAGCGCAAAAACAATTATCACTTCTCAGAAGGCAAAAATTCACGTCAAAAGTAATAAAATCGTGTCGGCGCCGTCGCAGTGCGACGGCGACGGCACGATTTTATTGCTTTTGACGTGAATTTTTGCCTTCTGAGAAGGGCTAATTGTTTTTTGCGCTCTGCTATTGGTCAAAATTCGGTTTAGATGTGCTTTATTCAATTCTCACTCGTAATATTGTATTAAAAAATCTTAAATTAATTGCAGAAAATGTGTCACAATTTATATTTATTTGAAACATGGAAAGGGTTAACTCGTACCTACTATTATTTATTTAAGAAATTATATTACGATGCTAAAAATATATAAAATGTCGGCCGTCTGATATCACTGAATTATTGCGCTGGTTTATTTAAATAATATATTTAATAGAGCTAACCGTGTTGTTTTAATTATGATTTAAATAAAAAAAATAGTTGAAGAGCGCTGATCTGTGACCAAATATCAATTCGATGCTGCGATTTCGGACGGCAAAACAGGTGGTGCAGTTGAGCAACACGTGCACACGACGTCCTCCCCGTTTATATTTATATATAAAAATATGTACACAATTTATATGTATATAGTACATGGCACACATATGATATGTAAGCATGTATGCGTATACATCAATCCAAGCTGTGACTCTAACTAGACGGGATGTTGGTTCATCTCGTTCAAAGTTAAAAGTCAAACCCTCGCATTGAGATGGGGTGCGAAGAGAAACGATTGAAAAGAATAATAAAATAAAAGAGAATTAGTGTTTCGATAACGTTTCTGTGTATCGAGAAAGTTTTGGTGTAAAATTAGCATTGCTATTTTTATTAATAATAAAAATGTATATTTCTGAAAAATGATAAAAACTTTTTCTATGAAGATATCGCTCCGTTTAACACATAAACAAAATTTACATTTTAGACATGAAGTACCGTTTTGAGAAGACCGGACTGTAAATAAATTAGTACTTTTTACTGTTTTAAATACTAAAATTATTTTGAAATAATCTGGAAATACTATAGAAAAACCATTTAATGAAATGATATTAACATTAAAAAATGTATACAAAAATATTTTTATTAAATTTATATGCTATCGATATAAAATGCTCGTTACATTTTGATACATAAAATTGATTAAACTGAATTTTAATAAAATAACATATAATATATCTGTATTAATTGCTAAACCAACATTGAAACATTCGCTTAACCAGGTTGATTCTTATTATTGAATTATAAAATGGGTACTACCCACGAAGGGATTTACATTGTCATCGTGTAACAAAGATTAATTCGTTATGACTGGCTCGCGTAGGGGAAAACGGCTCCCTAACCGCGATTGATATATATCTAATCCTATTTAATGCTTATTAGACATATGCTAGTCTAAGGGATGTGTAATAGATTAAAGTCAAAAAACGCATTTGATGTTGGAGGGCAATAAACAACTTTTAGCTTATTCAAAGTATATTTAAAAATTATCAGCAAAGTGTAAAAAAAACATAAAATGATATACTATTAATCATTTAAAACTATATTATTGATAAATCTGTATCTGCTAATGTTAAAAAAAAAATTAAAAAATACCCTTTCACTACTTATCTAAAATATTTAATGTTTGCTTAAAATTTGTGTATTTTCATACTATCTGGAAAAGTAAAATATCCAGAAAAGATAATACCAATCCGATAAAAAATCATCTTATCTTTGAAAAATATTTGAAAAGATAATCTTTCGTGTTTAAAAGAATCTTTTGGTAATATAATTATAAATTAAAAAATTATGTTTTACAAAATGCATTTAACGATAAAATGAAAACTAATAAAAAGCTTAAGAGTAGTTTTCTCAGACTCTTCCCCTTCATTATATTGTATCATATGTATTACAGACATTTATATATTTTTTAAATATACAACGGAAGATATACAAAAAAATAAACATAACCTTTTCCATATGAAGCATATTAAAATTAAATTTATTAGTCGCCAAGTTTTACTGATTGATTCGGAAACGGACTGTGATTGCAACATTTTTTTACAACAACACGCGAAAATATGCGGTGAAGGAAACGAGATAAAGAAAGCAAGGCAAGGGTACTGTTAGTCATAGAAATGTAAGAAATCGGTTCAAGAAAGCGATACTAACCTTAAAAATGAACTCCGTGGAAGATCTCCAACTGCTGTTGTTGAAAACAGATTGAGAAACAATGTTGATGCTAATCCGCAGGCAACTGATCGGACTAGGCTTCCCTCGTAACCGTTTCACATTTAAATGCTATAGAATATTTATTAAAATAAGACAAATGAATACCGCACGAACTAAATAAACAAAAGGCAAAAGTAACACATTTCAGTCTGTTTTTCGTTAGTTCTAAGAAAGGAGCCATTTTCAGAGAACGAATTATTTTAAAGCGAGTTATAGATGGCGAAGGACATTTTCGACGATTTTCGAGGAAATACTAACGCAGAGACAAAACGCAAATACAAATAATTCTATTTATAACTCGCGTTAAAATTAATGATATTTTTAATTTAAAACAATTAAACGCTGATTAAATTTATGTGATTGTTATTAATTTGCAACAATGTGTTTTTGAACATTAAAAACTAACTTATTAAATCGCGAATCAGTACACGTGTTTTTAATTTTGTTTAAATTTATTATACAATTTAACACGCCACTTAGATTTTTGAGATGTAAGGGCTTGCGTATTGCGCCATTTTTTCTTGCAGTATTTAATGATTATTAAATTATTTAAATGCATATATTCATCCAATAATTATTACAATTAAATCTGAAAAATAATTTATAATATTTCTTACCGGCGTTTCGACCACCAATGTTAGGGTCATCATCTCGAACGTAATCTTAACGGTGGGTTGCCATATGAATAGGGACACCTATGAAAAAAAAATTCACTTTTACTGTGTTCATAAAAAATATATCTATGATTTTAGGCACAGTAATTATTATTTATTAATAAGAACATTTAATTAAAAACATTTAACACAATATTAGTTATTCGTCTGCATTTATTTTTTATTTAATTATATTTAAACATTATTGCATAAAAAGTGAATACCGCCTTTTGCTGCAATTACAGCTTGTACACGTCATTGCATACTCTCAATGCACATTTTTGCATTTGTCTTAACTCAAGAGAGTGATACCACATCTGGATGAGTGTTTCGATTAGCTGCTGCTTGTTTATAACCACCCCCTTGCCTCTTACAGGCTTTCAATATGGTTCATATGTCAATCATAAATTATTATGTGTAATATAATTTGTAACCTATAGATGTCACTGCAACTAGGGCCGTTTTTTTATATTAGCGCATTTTTTATAAATAAAAATGTATGTGCCGCTGAAGGAGCTCGAACCCGCAACCTCAGAGTTACTAGTCTGATACGTTACGGACTACGCTATTCCTTCATTAAATAATACATATAATAAATAAATGATTGTATATGCTGTTAAAAATATATCTTAGTTATTTCACAATATTTTTTATTATTTTAATATTGATATTTACATCAAATAAAATTATTTTGAACATTTGAATATTTTTGTACAAAAAATTTGAAAAAATAGATTTCAGGGTCTAGAAGCTTAGTGATAACAGCTTCAGTTAAACATTCATTTTGCCATTTCACAATATGTTTTCATGTTCACCATGTGGCTCATGTAAAATACGTGCAATCTCAACGCCCCCTGAACACAAACGTTATAAAGTCACTGCGCATGCGCCATTTTCCCTTTCTTGGCCTTTGACCTGAAACTTGTTCCTCTCTCGCTCTCTCTTTCACCTCTCGCTACTTATGAAACAAAGGGTCGCTCCTGCATCAGATATGTATAAACTCAATGGGAAACTCAATTAAGGTTGCGAATGTGTATTACCTTTCGGCAATATAAATAGTTTAAAACATGGATATTGATTGATTGAAAAATATTACAGAAGATATTAAGAAATTCTTAGCGACATTTAATATAATATTCTCGAGAAATAGTAAAAGAAAGGCACTGAGATACAATATTAGATAATAACCAAATACCATAATATAAAGCTATTTCAAGAACCTTTTCTGAACTTTTTCAATTAATATTTTATTACTCGGCTATTCCAAATTATATATATATATAAATTATATATGCTACTGACTATTGTGTCATAGAGCAGTGTTCCGCAACCTTTTAGGTATTATGATACCCTTACAAATCTGTGATTAACTCATTTCGAAAATTGTTTTATCAGTTAAATTGTAACTAAAAAATAAAAGGATGTAAGCATATAAAAATATACGATACTTAAATTTTATTAATATACAATAAATAATGTAAATTTAAAAATAAATCAATAAAAAGTATTGAAATATTTTAATAAAGAATATACAGGACTTTAACAAAAAAGACGGTTAATGTCCTTTTTGTTCCTGAATAATGTCAATACAGAAAAATCCAGTTTTTTCTACATATAACTATTTTATATTAAAATACTTATATAATTTCATACAATATTATATACTTTTAAATATTTTTAATATGTATTTTAAAATTCTAGAAATTATTTTACTTCATAAAAATACAATTAAATTCATCAAAATTAGGTTTTGATTAAAATATATTGTAATCATTCTCAGATGATTGCGTTTTTGATTTTACTAAAAGATTTTTATTAGTATATAATTTAGGTACTATTTGACTGATTACAATTAAAAAAGCTTTTTTCACAGAATATTTGCTTTATCACTTTGGATTTGCATTTTTTATGGACTATAGTTTAATCATTTATTAAAGTTAAAGTTAAAAAAATATTGCAACCAATTTATTTGTATTTGTATGCTTTACATAAATGCTTATTTTAATATTTTTTTCCATTTTTGTATAATTTGACTAAGCACTCGTATATAGTGAATATAAATAACTGGCGGATCGTTAAAGTGAAACGCGTTCCTCATAACAAAGCCGAGCATTTTGGAAAAAATTTCGCAGACATCGTTTACGCGTTTACTTCCACTTGCCTTCAAATGTGATTACGAGCTCATTAGTTGAAATTTTTAGCCAGAATGTTTTCAATGAGATCGTAAGAATATTCTGATATCAAATAAGATAAGAAAATGGCATTGCTTAGAATTTTCTGGCACTAAAAGACGATTGACGGAAGCCGATCTCTACAAGGAATTTAATATATCACCCTTTATGATATAAGTCCGTAATGCATCTAAATAATTTTAAATCTTTATTAATGAATTACGAAAAGTGCAGATGGTCCAGTTTGGACCCTCGAGAAACTCTTAAGGGGTGAAACATTCCATTGTCAAACAACTGCCATTGGTTACGAGCTGTCTACGATCGCTCAAATAATAAGTAATAATCAAGTTAGAACACTAGAGCACAAAAGTTCTGACAATTTCCTTATTAATAACCCATGACAAACTTTGTCAAAGACCTGTTCAAAATTAGCATATACTACTCATATTTGTATTCTTGCATCAAGGGACTTCATTACTGTTTGGCTGAAAGACAATATATACGAGTGGGACGAAAACCTTGTAGTATGTCCAACATAACGTAGAAGACGTAACTAAGGATAACTATTTAAAATAATTTAGTAAGATATTGCGGATAGACATAGTTATTGATGTAGTTTTTAACTCTTTTTATGAAAAGGTGTGACTTTTGTGCATCAGTTAAAAAAATAGAGGAGCAGCGAGACTGATTTTGAAACTTTTCAAAATTTAATTATAATAGCAACAGTCTTTAACTTAGTGCTCAATTTCATAGACAATACTGACTAAAAGTAAAAAAAATAATTTAGGAAATAGCACTTTTTACTCGAAACGTTATTAACGGTTTATTTATCCACTCTGTCTTTATTCATAATTATAAAAAAGAGTGCTGTAGCGAATTAATACTCACAATATACTTTGCAGAAATTAAATGCATGTTCAACAATTTAATTTATATATATGTCTCGGATAAAAATATGTATTATATAATAAAACTATATGTTACTGATTCTCGTTATTAATAATGGTTATAATGTATAACGGATACATTTTTTTAAATCTAGAAATTCTGGGATATAAGCTTATCATAAGCGAAGCATATTAAACCATCACAGCGTAATGAAATTCGTATCGATCGAAATGTTATTACAAATTTTACATACACTTTTGTTTTATTTATAACTAGTCGACGCAATGCTGTTTCGAATAACAGCATAGAGTAAAGAATGTATATTACTCTATGAATAACAGCAATACCTATTATACATTTCATATACATTCCATATAAATTGCATATACATTTTCATTTCTATATTATGGATGCTCAACAATTAAATTATGCAATGACCATCGAATCAAAATATAAATTATTTTTAGATATTTCTAAAGCTATTAGTGCAATATACTTTTAAATTTTCTTAAGTCACATTTATATATGCTTCGATATTTAGTTAAAAAATCGATTAGTTATTAATTGTCAATACATTTTTTATGCTGTTTGCAGTATGATTTTTTATGGATTTTATTATATAAAGGGTGTTTTTTGAAGTGGCAACACTTTTTCCAGCGACAACCAATTTTACAGCTGATTTGTGCTCAGTTCATTATGAACCTGACACCAGAACAACGCTTGCAAATTTATTTCGAAAATCGTGGTTCAGTTTTCGAAACACACTGTGTGCTACGTCCATTTTACGTTCGACATAAACGTCCATCTGAGCAAGTAATTCGAATAACCATGGATCGTTTTCGTACCAAGCATTCTCTAATTAATAATACGCATCCGCAGAGACGTCGTACATTACGCACTGAAGGTGTTTCTGCTGTGGAGCGTAGTATTGAGGAGGACCCGAATGAATCGATTCGCCATTGTGCACGGAAATTGGCAATATGCCTATCCACTTTATGGTAGATTTTGTGGAAAGATCTTGATTTGCAACCTTATAAGATACAGATCGTGCAAAAATTGAAGCAAGAGCAATCTCGTTTTCAGCCTGTGCGCTGAAAACGAGATTGCTCTTGATCCTCATTTTCATCACAAAATTTTGTTCAGCGATGAGGCTCATTTTTGGTTGAATAGCTACGTCAACAAGCAAAATTGCAGTATTTAAAATGAAACTCACTAACCATTATTAGAACTCCGTTTCATCCACAAAAGTCACTGTTTGGTATGCTTTATGGGCTGATAGAATCATTGATCCATGTTCTTTCAAAAATCATGCCAGCCAGAACGTTACAGTCAATGGAGAGTGCTATAGGTCTATGATTACTGACTTTTTCGTTCCCCAATTGAATGGTATTAGTGTGGAAGAGCTTTGGTTTTACCAAGATGGTGCAACATGACACAGCGCGTGTCACAATTAATTTATTGAAGGAAACATTTGATGAGCGCATAATTTCGCTTAATGGACCTGTGAATTGGCCTCCAAGATCGTGTGATTTAACACCTATGGATTATTTTCTGTGGGGTTATGTGAAGTCTATGCCGATAAATCAGAGACGATGGACCACTTGGAAGCCAACATTCGCCGCGTTATTGCTGATATATAGTCCCAACTGCAAAAAAACTGATGGACTTCCAGATTCTCGATATGTTCGAAATCATATTTAAATACTAATGGCTTAAAATTATCTCTCCAATAAAACCAATATTATTTTAAAGTTCTATACCTTTAAAAATAAACATCCTTTATATTTAATAATACGTAAATATATTAAGAAAATAATGTCTGTGTATATAACAGTTATTAATATGATTTTAACCTTTATAAGTCCAAAGGCATGTATGTCAATAAATTCTAAAATGGTTTTACCATTTCAGTCCAAAAGCATCTATGTCATGCTCAATATATTTTCTATTTTCTGAAGTCATTTTAAATGATTTGATGATAAAATTTCTAATACTTAATAACGTCGCGAGGATTAATTATGCTGAATATTTTATTTTAATCGAGGTAGTCCTTCAGTTGTACGATATATTTTTGCGATACATTGTTCATGCTGAAGGATATCATATATAAAGAGTGATATTAATCGAACATTTGAAGTATTTGATTAATTATAAATAATAATATCAATTAAATGGCCGCCTTTGTAATTTTCAGTGAAGTCTGTATTTATATATATTATAATAAATAAATATTCACTAGTAGATATATATTATTTAACTGATAGGCGCTAAAATGCTGCTCTATGAAACTCAATTTGACAGTTGTGAAACGGCTATTTGCTGTTCAAACCCAAACTTAACCTAATGAAAGTTCTAAAACTAATTATAATTTTAGAACTTTAGGTCAAGTCCGAAATACAAACTAAGATAACTCATTTCTCAAGGGAAAATAAGAACACTAGATAACCGAACGTTTGCATTAGTGATAATTATTTTTTGCGCTCAAGATCGGCTAGTATGTTGATTGGCTTCCAAGATCGTGTGATTTTCCACCTTTAGATTATTTTCTGTGGGGATATGTAAAGTCGCTAGTCTACGCCAGAGACGATGAACGACTTGGAAGCCAACATTCACCGCGTTATTTCTGATATACGGCCAGAAAATTTGACTCTCAGATTCCCCTTTCATCGTATATTCCCTCAAATGATATTTAAACACTAATTAAGCTTAAATCGCCCACTAGTGGAATTTAGATGAATTCAACTAAGCATTATACATAATACTTTTATTTTTACTCTCATTCGTTGCCTTTCATATAACGTAATGGGCGACAGTTACTGTTTCTATTGAAAGCGCTATTTTGTGATAATATTCGATTCTGCTGCGTGTAATCAAACCCGTCTATTATGAAGCGGCGTTCTACGTATACCAGCCACAAATTAATATAGACCTACATATATTCGCACACATATACGTATTGTATGCATCCCATGCGGTGCGACTTGGCCCACCCGACATCCAACCTTAGATCTTTAAGGTTTTGAATTATTCATAAGGGTCCGGGAGTCGGGGGTAGGGTGGTTCAAAATCAAATAGCCCCCCTCCGTTCCGCCCTCTCGGCGAATGTGTGAAATTAACCGGTCGATTTTGTCATTCGAACACGTGTCCGTCGTTAAAAGGATATCGAGCAGCTCATGTGTTCGCCATCGGCCGCCCACCCACCCCGCTGTTCAAACACCGGCCACGTTTCGCTCTGATCCCAGGGCGTGCGCTGCGAATATTATTGCGGTCTTAATGTCTCATTCGGACTTATTTGCCGGTCGAAGAGTAAATATAATATAAGGCTCGGGTCTCGTAGTGTGTCACTTCGATGGATAAATAACAAAAAGCCGTATAGTGCGTCGGTCGTTGAATAACAGTGGTGTATAGAACATAGCTTCCCAAACTTGTTAAGCACATCGCTCCTTTTCAGAAAAAAACTCAACCCCTCTAAAAATCTACCTTCATTGAGCAAAACGAAAATATAAATATATTGTGGCGAACACTATCTACACATATATAATGTTTACCTACAGAAACTTTGCAGCCAAAATTTTTAATAACTTCAATTATTCAATTCCTCATTTGTCGTTACTTCTATATCAGTGTACGACACAGCTTCCAATTTTTTACACATACATTTGCGCGTGCTAGTGCCGAGTCACAAGAATAAAGTCGTATACGTCGCACGAAAATACGATTGTGTGTTCTTTTCGGTACTAGAGTACGCTCGGGATAAGGATGCCGGTTTGTTATTGTGTGCGTGTACATGTATATGAGAGGGAGAAGCGATGTAGCGCGTACTTCGTTGTCTCGCTTTCTCTTTTAAAGACAGTCGCTGATTCGTCAACGCTGGTATTCGTCATTAAAGTGCAGTGTGGCACAGAAGTTCGATCTTCTCTAGTGATTTATTTTAAATAATTTTGTGTTGATATTGGTTTAACCCAGATATGCCCACTGTCCCATGGGTAGGTCATTAAACTCGTGCCACTGTTTTTTATTTATAAATGAAATTTTAAGAGAACAAAATTTCTAGGGCATATCTGCGTTAATTGATATCAAGGCTTCAAATATACACTGTAAGTTATTCGTTCTCTTACCCGTGGATTAAAATATTTTAATTATTTTTCTATTAATCCACACGTTGTTAGTTTTTTTACACTATTCTATGTAAGGCTTAAAAAAGTTATTATTCTTATCGTTGCGCCAATGATAATTTTTTAATTTATTCAATGGATTCTAATGATTTAATAGAGTCGTCGAGCCATTAAACAATCTGCGAATAATTTCTTTCCCCATTTTATATATTTTTGCTTTTGAAGAATAGCTAAAGACTTCATTATTTTTTTTGACTAGTGAAAGATTTGAATTTTGCAAATATTTAATTAATGACATCAATGTCTGGTTTCTTCGATTATATAATATATTTTTAATTGTCCGTTGAAATTTCCAACTTAGCTCAGATGTACGTATGTTTAATAAACATATATTTTCTTTTAAAATAAAAAAATTAAATATTCTGATCGAAATTGTTTTGAGCCACACAGTTCACGCACACAATAACAAACCGGAATCCTTATCCCGAGCGTACTCTACCAGTCGATTTTTGCCTCAATACCGGTATTACCGGTATTGCAATACCTAGTACTAATATTCTGTATCGTTTTTATATTTTTAAATAATAAGTAATGTTAATGTTTAAGGTTGACCGATTCATCTCTGTGATCTCGATTCCAAGGGTAGTAAATAAATTATTATGTTATTTATTGATTCATTGATACAAATTCCTTTGTTCCTTTTAAATCGTAATACAAAGATAGATCCATAGCCTTTTTTTTTTTAAAAAATATTATTCACCATTATTTATCCTTCTCTCAATAATCGACATAACATTTGTATTTGCTTTTTAAATTATATATTGCATATCGTCAATATTATATTTAATTTTACGCGTATAGGGTGGTTATACAAAAAATCGAATTGCTGATGATGAATTTGATTAGGAATTGCTGGTATGCAATAAGGAAATAAATATGAAGTGAGCTAAATTAAGTGCGATAAGAATTTAAAACATCTCTCTATTGTCCTGCAAATTGACAGTAATGTTACGTGTTCTTTGAAAAGGGACTGACAGGTTTGCAATTACTGATCAGATATGCAACACAAAGGCACACCATTAGCTTAAATTGTCCGAAGCACTTGCAATATACATTAAAGTGGAGCAGTGCACTTTCACAGTATTAAATTAATTTAAATTCGGTGACAGTTCTGTAGTTAAAGTGTGTTTTAATATGTCTATGAAAATGTTGTGTGAATGGTTTTTCAGTCCTCGTTACTTCGGATTTAAGTTCTCTGCTCTTTCTAATCTGTATCAATGACATATATGCAGTAATTGTATGTATTATATGCTGATGACTAAAAAGAGCACAAATGCTGTCTTTACAAAAATACACGTGTTCACTGTGGATGAGGTCAATCGACAGCCATCTTCCTTTCAGCATTACCAATTAAAATGTATTATAAATTTAAATAAACAGTGTCAATGACAACCATTTTAGCAATCGTATGTAATGAATCATAAATGTAAACTAAAAATTAATTATACATGTTAATTCTTATTCATTCTATTTTTTTTATTATATTACCGATACTCAAGTCAGATTCCATGGAATATTTACAATTATCGACGCTCTTTTTTTTGTGGTAATGAGATCTCTCCGCGGTTGTGTAATGAGTGGTCCAACTTACAAAACGTGGTAGATCGTTCGTTTTGTTGTTTGAGTGTTCGTTATGGTGACCTTTGAATCGTGATTAATGGGGCAGATGATTCATAGCTTGCAAAATTATCTTAGCGTAAATAAATAGTATATGTCAAATGGTTATATTTCAGATTTAATGCAGCAAAATAAATAAATAATAGATTCAGTTTGATGTGCTTATTTCTAAAAGAAAATGTAGAAAAAACAGTTTCGAATCTATTACGAAAATATGTCATTTCAATAAAATCATATCGGAATATATTTTCACCAGTAGATATATATTTTTTAGCAGTGAAAATTTAAATTATCTGGCAGATGCTAATACATTTATATGATTTCAAATTTTCTATATGTAGTGATATATATATTTACATCCGATGTATAAATGTTACATTGCATGTGTATTTTTTGCTAAAGTTATATTTACACTAGTGAAGTTCAAATACATTTTCACCAGTAGATATATATTTCTAGTAGCGAAAATAAAATTTAACTGATGCTGTCCTAAAATGTCTATGAAGCTCAATTTGATAGTTGCGAAATGTTCATTTGCTGTTCAGACCCAAATCTAACATAATTATAGTTTTAGAACTTTTATTGCAAAATACATAAAAATTTAAAAATACAATATATATTTATATATTATGTCATACGTTAGTTATTTTAAATAGTATTATTTACTAAAATAAAATGAAAAATTACAAAAAAAATTATAACATATTTTTATTGAATAAACTTAGTATTATATAATCTTAACGCAGGATAATTCATCACATCATGTTGATAAGGTAATTGTCACATTGTGTGGGTTCTATACCCAGGACTTATATTCAAATGATTAAGTGTCTTATCTCATGGGTTATGTTAAAAAGTACTATAATTTCATATTTAACTACATGTTTCTGGATTATTTTTGTCGTTGTGTATTTTCTCATTAGCTCAGTAATTATACGTTTTATTTCTCTGAAAAATCAGTCGATTTAATTATATAATATAATACAATCACAAAGTTGGATGCCTTACTGGTTTTAGTCGAATTTATTTTATCTTTGGACTAGCATAATGTTTTTGGTTTTCCAATCTTGAATCGAAATATTCTGCTTAAAGAAATTGCTCTGATTGAAAGTAAGGAGTTTACTATTATTTTGGCGTAATTTTTATTAATTGAGTTTGATTTAACAATTTATTGTGCATTTAAGGTATATGCTACAAGTGATTAGTGCACTTTATGTCACTACTAGTGTCTTCAGCAAATGTTCCGATGAGTGTTTCTCATCTTGTTAATATAATATGATATATTTTAACCATTAATAGTATATTTTAAGCAAAAAACCTCACTAAAATACAGTTCTATTTGTATTTACGAGCTCATGTCGAATCTATGTCTGTACTTATTGTAAGGATGATAAAATAAATGCGTATATTTCGCTTATTGTAAATACTATATAAAAAATATATATTTTAAAAGCGCTTACAATATATTTATCAGTCGTATGTATTTTAAAATATAAAACGACCTAAGTTTATACATTTGCATAAGAAAATACAATATAAAAGTAAATATCCGTGGCGAAGACTATACCGACTTTACAATGGAGAATAAATAAAATAAAATGGAAATAGATGGACCATGTCTTGAAAGAAATCTTTGTTTCCAATAGACTTACTAAGCTGCGAGGGTTCAACTTTGTGGACCGTTATTTACGTTTTAACTATAATATATGGTGTGTGAAATGAAACGCAAAGATGTTAATGCCTGATTCTGGTCTTAAACAGATGGGTCGAAATTATTATCGCAAGACTTTAAAAAAACTCATCTAAGAACACATTTTACAATTAAAGTAAATAAAGACAAAAAATGTTTTAACATTAACATAATTTTCATTTTGGATAATATACCTATTTTTTTAATGTGTATTTACAATGTTTATATTTTATAATATTATCTAACATATCTTTATAATTAATAAGCATACATTAATTTATGTATTATACATTATTTTTTAACCATATTTCTATCATACTTAATTCATTATTTATTTATTTATTTATATTGTAATTAAGGATATTAAATTAAGTCACGTTTATAATAAGACCTGAAATTTATTTTGCCTCTTGATTTGGGGATACATAATGTAACCTCCTGATATGGGGATTATTAGTACTCAATACATCTTCAGACTCGACAAAATATTTCGTTAAGAATCGCATCAAATGATCCGTGATTTGATAAAAAATAAACTAAATAGAAAACACCGCGAGATAATTTAGTTTAATAATAACGCGGTATTAGAAAAAATATGATGAATGAATAATAATGGTTGCGCTGAGGAAGGAAAATGTGGGAACTAGACGAACTTTGTTTACATGTCGGGAAGCGAAAAGTTTTTGCCCTCCCATGGGTCCAATGAATTTTGATCAATCAATTGTCTGCGAATGTGAGACAGTCGCAGAGCAAACCGAAAACACTTTGAAGCGATCACCGCTTGGGGCGTTTTTAGGGCTGAACAGGTCCCACGGGGCCCCATTCAATGGGGCCCGTGGTGTGTAAACGAAACTATTAGCCGGTGACACGCGACCTGGACCTTGCGCCAAACAAAAGAGCCCCGGGGGGCGATCGAGATTTATCTCCCGAGATTACCTATTGCCAACTTATGCTACCCTTCAACGCAGTCAATCAAATAATGCATATATGAGATGATTCATCAATAAAATAATTTTCTATAAAAGTACTGATTTTAAATTATTTTAATTTTTTTTAAAGTTGCTTAAGTTCTAATCCTATTTATCATTTAACAAATCTGTTCGAAAGAATATATGCTAGTTTAATCATTTGAGATTCACTCATATTTAAATTATTCCTAATTTATTTACCAGAAATCAGTGTCTTCGTTTGCCAATCCAGGATGAAATGCTAGCAGGTGTTGTTTTAAATAATGAAGGTTTCATCGAATTATTTGTGAACATTCGATTACTGGAAAGGAATACTCCATCACGTATGATATTGTTAAATTCATATTTTATAAAAGCGGAATTATATATAAAAATTATTAAAAAATAAATTTTAACAAGAAGAAAATAATCCTGACAAATTATATTTACATAATGTCAAGCAAATCTCTTTTGGGCATTTTCTTTGGTTTCGTTCCATCATCACTTTCTAATGATGTAGAAGAAAAAGAAGATTGGTAGTTTATTTTCAATTTTTAAAAAGTCACTATGAAAAATTGTGAGAATACCGAATCAAATTTTTAATGTATCAATTAATTGATACATTAAAAATTCGTACTACATTAGTGCATCGGCATTCTTTTTGTGAATGCATTGTTTACGTATACATATGTATGCGAAGGAGAAGCGGTATATATTATATAATACTATACATGCGCGTAATAATATTCTTTGGGGGCCCGGTCAATTTACCGTAAGACTTGTTTTTTATTAAAAAAAATAATTAAAAATTGTTTTTAAATGCAAATTAAGTTTCTAAACACTTTTCAATAGGATTTCATTTTGCAAAGTTGTGGCACTTTTAATTTTTACATTGGCCGCCATTTTGTAAAAAAAATAATATATTTTTTTCATACAGAACGTATAGGGGGTGCTCGGTAGTTCTATACGATACTAAAAATTTAATTTTTAATCTTTAAAACCAAGCAGTTAAGAGCGTTAACTCTTCTGAAAGTCTTAAAACGGCTCGTATGGGGGTCCGATCGAACTGATACATCGCTTGTTTTGAAGCAAAAAACTATTTTTTTTATATTTTATTTGGATCTAGTTTAGGCTTTTAAACGTTTCATGTATAGCGATCTTTTCATTAAATTTAAACCTATTGAGTTACGAGTGTTTAAATTTTTATACTTGTCGCCATTTTACAAAAAATTGACACATTGGAATTTGCTAACAAACATACACAGGGTGCTTAAGAATTCTATACTGTCACAAAAATTGAAATTTAAATATGTATAAATAATCTCACACTGACCTTAACTATATTTCAAATCTTATGAGAGTATGTATGGTGGGTCGATCGACTCATAACACTAAACGTGTTTTGAAAAAAAAAACTTTTTTTTTTAATTTTTTTAAACATTATCGTAAGTATATTCGAAAGCTCTATTTTGTATTAAAAATTCAAGTCAATATCTTAAATAGGAACCAAATACGAGCGTTAACTATATGCAGAGTCGCATAAAAGCTCGTTCGGGGTCCCTGTCAATATACCGTAAGACTCGGTTTTTATCAAAAAAAAATAATAAAAATTGTTTTTAAATGCACTTTAAGTTTCTAAACACTTTTTGCATACAAAATTTTTTAGTAGGATTTCATTTTGCAAAGTTATGACACTTTGAATTTTTACATTAGCCGCCATTTTGAAAAAAATTTTATATATTTTTTTAATACATAACGTATAGGGGGTGCACGGTAGTTCTATGCGATACTAAAAATTTAATTTTTAATCTTTAAAACCAAGCAGTTAAGAGCGTTAATTCTTCTGAAAGTCTCAAAATGGCTAGTATGGGGGTCCGATTGAACTGATACATCGCTTGTTTTGAAGCAAAAATCTATATTTCTTATAATTTATTTGGATGTATTTTAGGCTTTTAAACGTTTCATGTATAGCAAACATTTTGTTAAAATTTAACACTACTGAGTTATGAGTGATTGAATTTTTATACTTGTCGCCATTTTGCAAAAAATTGACACATTGGATTTTGCTAACAAACATACACAGAGTGCTTAAGAATTCTATACTGTCACAAAAATTCAACTTTAAATATGTATAAATAAGCTCACACTGACCTTAACTATATTATATGTATATTACATATACTATATATACTATACATGCGCGTAAAAATATTCTTTGTCTCGCTTGTTCTTGTTGAAGCGGCAATGCTCATTTCAAGCTTTTTCGTTAGTGTCACATCCGGCTATAAAAACAAGTATTTCGCACAAAATAAATAAAAAAATAATATATATGTAATATCACAGTAACTGGTCGTCAACTCTTAAAGTATCATTGAAGTTCAGCGTACGTGTTTTTTTAAATAAAAAGTGGAAGCTGTGACGTTAAGATCCGCGATATGTTAAATAAATTTGAGCTCGCTCTCCATTTAATTGCTAACCCATTCATTATTCTTTCCGGTCCGATGATCTTAATTTTAATAAATATTTAATGATTTTTTCCTAAAATAAAATAATGTATGTATATTTTACAAAAAAGACAGTTTGTATATAAATATATACATTAATTTATTAGTTATGATACTAACAATTAAAACCAGTTTTCACAGCTTAGTTTCGAGCACGCATTTGAAATCAATGCAGTGAACATAGTTGATTGAAAGTCTCATATGATAGACATATCTCAATATATTTGTATGCTGTCCATTCATATCTGACTTTGCTAAACACACATCATCCCGCTGCGAGAACCACTTTGCCAACTGCCCCGTACAATACGGTCACTTTGAGTGCAATATAAATATAATATACAAATTGAACCACATCAGAATTACAATGGAATTAATACAAAACGATTGTGAGTAAGTTGAAAATAAGTTTTATTGAATTCTGTCGGAGAACTCACAAAGAAATTCAGCCATCAAACGAAAATTTAAAATACGAAAAAATAAAATGACGCTCCTAAAATGAATACACTGAGAAACAGAGGTGAATAGTGCTCGTAATCTTAGTACCTTAGTACAGTATGCAGCAGATAATGTAGAAAAATATTTATAATCTTGATGGCTATAATATTGTTCATATAATGGGAATGATAAAAATAATAACTCCAAAATCTGAAGTTATATCCGATGACCGCATAAAGAAATTTACAACAAAACCAAGTGCAAAGGAGTTAGCAGCACTATCACATATAGCCCTTCTAGTGTATGAAAATCACGTCGTACCCGGATTGAGCAAGAGATTCAAGTTCAAAATTTTAATGATGTAGAAGAACTAACCGAACAAATATTTAATGTAGTTGATTTGTTGTGGAAGTACGGAAAGTGGAAAAATATCTCACCGTTGCCAGGGTGGAATGGATTTATTGAACAACTTACAAAAAACAATGAGAACTTTGTAACTTCTCGGAATCTATTTCTTACTTTTATTCATCATCCTGCGAGTAATATGGACACAATTTACACCACATTACAGTGCCAAGAAACATGAACAAAGAACACGCTTAATAACTTTTTATCAGCCGTTGTACATAAAAGCACGTGAAATCGTAGCAGCTTCAGATGCTAGCTCAGACTTGTCCAGAGTAGTTTTGAAACTAGGAGGCTTTCATATGCTTATGTCTTTTATTGGATGCATAGGGTATATAATGAATGGAAGCGGAATCAAGGAAGCTCTCAGTACAATTTATGCTTCGAAATCTGTCGACAAAATGTTGGATGGTCACGCTTTTGCAAGAAGTATCAGAGGCCATACGTATTACTTTTTGCATTATCGATGATGATTTTTGAAGATATGGAGATTGAAAGTTATGATGCTTTAGATGGGTTCATTCAGCAGATAACAATTTGCGATGTTTTCTACGAAACTGTGGAAGAATGTACAGGTAACTCTGGCTCCGTAGTTTACATAGCGTTATCCTATAAACGGATGCGCGCTTCCCACTCCCCGCGCTATATCTCGAAAACCATTAACCATACGAAGAAATAAATTATTACAAACTTGTAGAAAATTTTATTTTCTATAAGTTTTGTTAAACATTTAATGACATGCGACGCAAAAGAGGCGAGATATTTGCAAAAAAACAATTTTTATGACCTTTGACCTTTAATATCTTGATTAGCAGACACGATATCTTTTGAGACTTTTCACCATATATTTAGAACGCCAAAACAAAGGTTTGTGCAAAATTTCAGCTTGTTATCTTTCATTCCGAGGTTAAACCCTTATTTGACTGGACTATAAGTAATTTAAGTTGTACGCATTGCATTACGCCTGAAATTCATATAAGCAGTTTTTAGTATGCTGCGGAATAGGGCATCATAAAAAGTGATCAATACTAAAGTAGCGCTCATTTTTTAAGATAAAACCGAACTGTGCCTTTGCGTGTGCATTCCGAATTTCCAGTGCTTCTTGAACGTCACACTAAGATCCTTGGTAAATTAAGTACATACTGACTAAAATATATTCACCGAGATGGTGAGAGTATTCCAATGGTTTTAAGAACCATCCATTAAAATAAAATTTCTGAAAGGCAACAGATTAAGAAAAGGACTGTAATGAATAGAACTCGGGTTCAAACATATTGCATAAAAATACACTTTTTATAAAAATCATTTAAAATTTTACTATTGAATTTAAAAATAATAAAAAAATATTTTCGGTACTACCGGTATAACACTTTGTCATACCGGTAGTACCGATATATACACTTTATTTTAATTAAAAAAATATCATTTTGCAATAAAAGTAAAAATTAAAAATATTAGTTCAAGTTCTTATTTCTATAACAACTAAATAGAATAAATTACTAATTTTGTTTAATATTTATAATTTTTCACTTTTAATAATCTATAGCAGGCCTGGCCAACAAGTCGATCGCTGGTTATAATTATAACCTGGTCAATCGCGACACAATATATTGACATATTCAAAATCAGTTTAGAGGTCGAAGAAATGTGACTTTACAGCCAAATAGACGCCGGAAAAACTGATAACAGTAACTGTTATCAGCTTGATTGTCATTTCAACTCCATCGCCTTATAGCAGCATCTACATTTATTTATATATGTGGTAATTTATAAATGCTATTAACATTGAAATGGCAGATGTTGGAACTCAGAGTCTTCATTGGCGTGTCGAGTTGTATTATTGTCGGCTGTGTTTTTTGTGGAGCAGTTGTGAGTTGTCAATACGTTTTCTCGTGATACTCTGATACTCTTGTCGATGCAGTATTAAATGTTGTCAGCACGCTAACTACGATTACTATTTGTATAGTTTATAAAATATTTTTTTGCAAAAATGGAAATCAAATATTTCGCGTAAACTGAAATTATAGTTAGGTGTTGTTGATATGTGAGTGTGCGCGCGCATGTTTATGCGTACGTCCCCGCCAGGGCCGGCTGCTCTCTTTTTATTATTTGAACTAGCTATTTCGTCTTTGATATCGGCAAATTCGGACGACGTGCGCGCACGTGTCAGCGCTTAGCGCGCGTTTAATATCGTAGCGTGCGACGCGTGCCGCAAACACGCCGCCATGCAACCGAATATTTCACATTCTACACTGTATCACTACTATAATATATTACACCACTCACTCTCTGTATTGCAAAATGACAGTAATGAATAATTATATATTCCTGTATAATTTTCGACATCATGGTTCGCTTTATTGCGGTTTTTTCCGGAACGGGCGTGACTCAATAAATATATTTAAGGCAGGTCTGATTATTGACATAAAAATCGACTCTGAAAAAAATCATAGCAAAAATATATGTATTAAAAAAGTTAAAACCGATCTCAAATAATGAATCTTAATAGTTGTTTGAGATATTATATACTGATGTATTTCAGGTAAAAGTTCCTTTAGCTTTTTTTATACATACAAAAATTAAAAGAAGCGGAACATTGCCTGCAAAAGCATCTACTTTCTAGGTAGTACTTTCACAATAAACATTATTATTCAAAGGGACAGATTGTAGTTTTTTGACGTGTTCTGTGCTAAAATTTGTTTGCAAATTTTTGTTGATTTTTGCTTTTTGCACGTTTTAAAAATATTCAACGAATGTAAATTAATAGCAGTAAATGTAGGTGTTCGATCTGAATATATAAATTTAATGTTTTTATAGATTGTATTATCAGTAATTTGACAACTGGATTTAATGCAGCAAAATAAATAAAAAATACATTCAGTTTCATGTGGTTATTCCTAAAAGAAAATCTAGAAAAAACAGTCTCGAATCTGTATAGAAAATATTTTTATGAATGATGAAGATGTGGCAGATACCCGAATATTATGATATAAGAAAAAAAATGTATTCGATTAGCTCTGGCGATCCTGTGACCCGCGGGTCACGGATTCTGTATTTTATGGTAATTTAAATGTTTTGACTTTATTAATTTATTTTTATTTATTAGATTACAGATTAATAACTTCTGCCTACAGATATGAAAGTGCAAATTGTAAATTTGATTACGACTCTCCAGCAAAAAAATTTTGCCATCGTTGTACTAAACGATATTATTAAAATAAGTAATAATTAAAATGTGGTGGGAGTTTTTTTAAATAAATAATTATGAAACAAATACTTTTTGTTTTATTGTTGTAGCAACTAATTGTTATTGTTGTTTACTACGTTACATCATTGAGAAATCACAATTTTTTTTAAGTCTTTTAAAACGCAAGTAACATTTACTTTAAAAAATGCAAATCAATGTTTTAAAAAATAAAGTTTTGAGATTTTAAGCATATGTTAAGCCAGAGCATCTGGGACTTAAAAGGTTAAGAGACAGATTTTTAGAACGGTTAGATTTTGTATTAAATAATTGTCTCTTGTTTAATTTTCATATAATGATAATAAATAACTTTAAAATAAATGTGTTTTTCCACAGCACGCACAGCCCTTTGCAAACAGTCAACTACTAGTGTCCATTGTGAAGCCCAAGTTTCCGATCTGTGGTAATTATTATTATTATTATTTTATTTATTTATTTAGCTTAATAGCTAATTTTTATGACAAACAAATTTTAACTGAACATACATATAGTATATAACATGAATAGAAAATAAAAAAAGAATTAAATTATAATTTATTTCTTAATGCATAAAGGTGTGTTTTTAATTCCATTTAGAAAACTAGTTACAGTTTTATTTTTGCGGATTGTCTTTGGAATATTATACCTAACTACCCTTAAATTTTCTCCATTTCTAGTATTAAATAAATATACATCTTTATTTATTATTAAATACTTATTAAAATACTCTATTCTAACTTATATATAAATACTAAAATATTCATCTTCAAAATTTCTTGAACATTTAACCATTCCAATCTATTAATCATACTTCTACAACTAGTAAATTTATTTTTATTTAAAACTACTCTCATTGCCCTATTTTGTATTTTTTGCAAAATTTGTTTATTTAATTTATTAAACATATTTAATATTGTCGCACAATAAGTAAAATGGAGCAATATGATACTATTGTAAATTATTTTTTTGTGTTTATACTTAACATATTTTTCATTCTGAATAATATACCTGTTTTTCTACTATTTTTTAAAATTAAATTTTGTATCTACAATTACACTTGGATACTTTATATTATCAACTATTAATCTATAAATATTTTTACATTATTATCTAAGATATTTTTATAATTAATAAACATACATTTAGTTTAAGTACATCATTTTTTAACAATTTTTCTATTATACTTAATTCATTATTTAAATTATCTACAACTTCTTTAATATTATCACCTATGCAATATATTAATGTGTCTTCCACAAACAGATGTATTTTACACTTTTTTTACATTATTAACTACATCATTATTATATAATATAAATAACAATGGTCCCAATTTAGACCCCTGTGGTACACCGTGAGATATTAATTTCTCTTTAAAAAATGCATTAATTATTTTACCTTTTAGCTTTTTTTAAAATAATTATTAAACCATATTAAAACTATTTTACTTATATTTATAATTTCAGCAACATATTATTCTTTATATTTATTCGAAAGCTTTTAGATTTTGTTCGTATCCCTGGCCAACGACTACTTGTAGTACAGTCTCAGTAGAATTTATTTTTCTGAATCCCAATTATTGTTCACATTGAATGTTTTGAGAAATAATAATATCCTTTAATTGTTTGATTACTACTTTACTTTTTTTATACAAGAAATCGTCTCATTTCCGCAACCTTTTTACTATTTTTTATTTTCGGTATAGGTATAATAATAGCAATCTTCAATAAAAAGAGTTCATAAGTTCTTAAAATATGAATGACTTATATTTCGGTTATGTATATGTAGGATTTTTTTTATCTAACACATAACTTCAATTATTGGCTGTACTTAATTCTGAAAATAATACATTATTTTTAATTTAAAATGGCCTATAAATTTATTTATATTATATATTGCCTGGAGATAAAATATTTAGTTACTTTTATAGGTTTTTAATTTGTTATGCGATCAATTGATGCGGCGGTAAATTGCTGGCAATACATTTTCTAGATTCCACTACAACCAATACACGGGAACCTATAATTTGGTAATTAGGTAGCTCTACTACAATTTCTGTATTGTATATATTCCCACCAGTAGCTTTAAAAAGTGTTTTCTGATGTACACTAGTCGATGTGATTCGATCATATCCCCGCTTTTTAGAATTTTATGGGAAATAAAAATATATAATAATATAATACCAGAGAATCCGTTTCTATTATAATTTTTAAGTGATTGTACAAGAACACAGTGACCTCAAGCTCATATCGCAACGTCTTTAACGGTTTATTAATATTTTTTAATCTTTCGTTGTGACATATGTATAATAAATTGTAAATTATTATATGTTTTATAATTTATAATCAATATATGTCACTTAGCAGCTGCGATAAATTAACTTTAATCTTCAATTAAATCTGTTTTGAAAAATAATTGTGAAATGTAGGAATTTTCAATTATGAATAACTTTATAAACATCATATTGTATTATAATAAGTTTTTTGGCCTTCGTGACGCATTGGTCATGATCATTGTAGTGTAATTCAAATAAATTAATTAGTTAAGAACCTCGATGAAAAGTTAAGCATTGACTTTCGGAACTTTAATACCAATTGTATACAGATTTTTTGGTCCCACTGTATTTATTTGTATTATATATAAGGGGAGCGAAGTACACTGACGCCGCTTATTGCTATCGAGCCACTTTTTATTATTCGGTAACTAAATTGCAGTCGCTGGTTGTAGCTAAAATCGAGAGTAGTGCGCTACTCGAAAATTTTATTAGCTCACCGAGTGTCAATATCTAGGGAGCTGAAGCGTTTTCTTCATCTTTTGTAAAGAATGTCGCCGAGTGTCCTTTGTAAAATTATAACTATACGCAGTAGACGAGTGGGTGGAATCGTTATCGTCAAACCACTCCAAAAGCAGCAGATACGAGCGAAAAAACACACAAACGATATCGTTGATGTGGTTATAATGCCAGATTTAGATACACTATCAAATTATGACTATGGTGCTGACGAGGTTAATCTATTTTATAAAATCATAGTCAAATTTATATTTTTGTAAAAAAATATTTAAATTAAGACCATGGTGAACTAACAGCTTACTTCAATGCAGAAGTCTCCAAACTTTGTGTTACTACGTCCCATATTAAACAAAAAATCTTTACGCCTCTTTTAATTTCATAAAATAATTCAGGCACATTTTGAAATATTATAAACATATTTTCTTTAAAAAAACATAAATTACAGATTAATAATAATATGATTTACTTATATGTAGGTTTTTAATATGATGGATGGACTGTCTATCAGCAAAGTTTATCAAATTGTGGTGTTATCGATGGACGTACTACTCAGGGTTATTTTTTCACCAAGGAACAGGATCGATTTTTAAATTTAACAGCAGTTTTCGTATAAATATTATGTTACAAATGTCAACAGAATTTATATAGCTATGCTAAAAACAATCTCTCAAAAACTATGTACTTTGATCCAACCAAAAATTAAACTAGAGTTTTATTCTTAATAACGCATGACAATTAAATCAGTTGCTATACAGCCAAATAAATTCTATGCACAATGATTTTAATAATGTAAAAAGTGCAATAACATACTTTTTGTGGTGCAGAAATCATTTTAAAGAGGATGTATGTCAAACATATGTTTTCGTATATTTTGTATTTAATATTTCCATTGTTAATTTTTTTATAGATGCTTTCACTTTGTCTTTGTGAATCAGTAGATGCATTTGTGGACCTTACATTAATTTATTTATATCACGTAATTAAAAAATTAAACTTATTTACCAAATTTAAAAATAAATTTGTCGTCGCTAAGTAAATTTTCTCCTTCCTTGTGGTCTTTATCTGGAAAATGAGCAATTTCCCCTTTAAATTTAAAATCTATATTGCACTAAATAGCCAGCGCACTTCACAATAGTATATAAGTAAGGTGTATTTAGCTCTCATACACACAATTTTCTAAACGACCTATACTCTATTTGCTTCAACACAGTCAAATCGAGAGCTATCCGTTTCATCATTATTCATAATTGTCAAAGAGACGTAAATTTTCGGTTTACGCCCCTACTAATACCTCTAAAGCACACGATACGTAAATGTGTTCGATATATTTATCATTACTCTTGTTTATATTTTGAACAGATTTATAGAAATTAAAATCATTACTGCATTATTTTCTTACTGACTGTGTTAACGCAAATAGGGTATAGCTTATAAAGGATTGATTCTGATGTAATTTATAACTTTCTCTCTCACATTTTTTAGCACAAGAGCTACTTATTTCGGGTGCTTTAAGATCTGATTATGACTCTAATGTAGTTATTTCACTTTATGTCGTTCTCGTAAAAAATTACAATTATAATAAAAAAATATTGGACATTGCTGTTCCAGAATTTGTGTTACATAATGACTTCTCGTGTATTATTTTTTGTTACATATCTAAGATATGCAATTAAATAAGCCTAAACTACATCTAATTTTGGTTGGAAAGATCTTCGATACACCATCAATTCTTCTTTTAACTGATCTGTAACAAGCTGTATGTTGCAATTGTTCTTCATATGATTTGCGAGACATTATTTCAACCAAATCAATAGCTGTTTTTTTCTTTAAAAAAATGTGCGATTCCGTGTGAAACATGCATTTGATAAGACAAAGACTATTTTCTTGCACGTTTGCTATTGTTTATTAAGCTCATCTAATTTTATTTGGGAAAAATCTATGAATGCAATGTGCCATTTTAATTTAGATTATTTTTGTAAAGACAAAGTTTGTTATATGTTAAGAGTATTATTTAATATGTTACGCATTAATTGAGAAATGTTTTCTGTAGGCACAAGGCGTTTCTGGTGCTGGTTTAAATCTGGATTCCGGACGTTGAGCTGGACCAGTGGCTGCGAAGAGAGAAGCGGTGGCGTCTGCCATCTTTGCTGGATCCAAAGTGGATGTTCAAGTGTGAATGCTAGTAAAAGTGTCTGAGGGTAAGTGATCTTTGTTGCCTTTTGTTCTTGTATTTATATCAATTGTAGATTTATTTTCTTTCGATCTGAATTTTCAGATCAAATACCTAAATTTACTGCTACTAATTTACAATCGTTGAATATTTCCTCTCATGTCTAATATTTTTTAAACGTTAAAAAGGCAATCCCCTCCCCCCTCTCAGCAGGCCTGATTCTAATGCTATCATATATAGGATGAATCGTATTTAATTACTTTGGGCGAAAATTTGATCTCATAAGTTTTAGTAATTTTATTCTAAATCACAAATCTTGAAAAGCGTTGATATATAACACATAAAATGGTCCACCCTGTATCAGTTGCACAGACATATACACCCAAGTTGAATAAGTGTTGTTTACCGAAACGTCCGTCAGACGAGAGAACGATCGAACGCGCGCAACAATGGTAATCCCAAACAAGACCGAAGGGGTGGGCTTTTTGAATAAATGTCCCGCATATATGACTAAGGGGGTGAAATGCGTTTAATATGAAAATTCATTTCGCTTACTCCTCAGATTAGAAACCTGTTGCTCGCATTCAATAAAGCAGCAAGGAATTTTAATTAACTATATTGCAAACTTTTTTTTATTGTACAGCGTCCATGCATAGAGATAGGGGATGATTTTGGTTGGTAGGTCGATTTGATATCGTTTTCACACTTTTTAAAATTTGGGGTGTATAACTTTTATCTTTAATTTTTATATACTTTATTAAATGTAAATCTACCGTGAGACATGACGTTGTTCTAATGCGTTACAGCGGGGTAAACAAAATCAGCAACTATTAAATAACTATGCAGTAATGAAATATTATAGCTTAGAATCAATATATGTCATTATATTCGATTTTATTTTAATTATTCATCCGCGAGATTAGGAAAATCTAATCTTAGACGGTATTGAAAATAAATATTAGTTACTAATACGTTATAAATGTATCAACATATGGCATTCAAACCCAGATCTTTCAAGTTAAAGTCACTGAGTTTATATAATTGAAAGGGTTAAAGAATATTCACTTCAATTGAAATCGCTCATACAAAAAGACCTGGAGTCTTGTGGAAGTAGTTTTTAGTATCGCCAAATGTCATGTCGCATATTTTCCAGATCTCTTTTACCGGTGGAAATCTCTTACAGTTTAGGTGGAGGTTTTTTATAAACAAATACTTCCGTCAAGGATGCTCGGATTCATTATGCGGAGCGCGTGTGACTTTAACAATGAATAGGCTATTTGCGTTCTGTACGATACGCTACTTCGTAGCGTCTTCGGATGTAGTTCCATTACCTGGAATCCAAGTAAAGCGAAGTACTTTGTTATTGGAGAGTACGGATCGTATTCGTATTTGTATTTTAGTGCCTTTTTGCACCAAGAGTGTTGGGAAACAATTTTATTCTCGGCGTAGCGTCTACTTAATTAAGCACTTTTAAAGTTTACCTTTTTTGAAGAGTCGCGATCGCGTCCTTTATTCTTTACCGCCGTATCCAGGACATCGGCGCCTAAAAACGCTTCTCTTTCACAACATTTTAGCCATTCAGATTCTCAATGAGCTTGCCACAAAAATGTTCCTCAAAAAAGGCATTCAGTAGCTTGGTCGTGGCCCACTCAATGTCGAGAACGGTGGCAAAACATTTTCCTTTTAGCACGGTTTTTGGAAAGAGAGGAGCTCAGAAAATTTTCAGAAGTGAGATGTGACACGGGGCATTGTCGTGATGAAGGAGCAGCCATTGGCCCATTTTTCTGGTATCATTCTCCTTACATCGTTTCGAAAACGTTGCAGTACGCTTTAGAATATTCAGAGTTTACAGGTGTTTCCCTTGAATCTATCGAAAAAACAATTAGCATGAAATTGAGGTTCGGCTTTGACGTGCTTTCTTAGAGCGAAGAGAGCCACTCGTTTTCCATTTTCCAGGAACCTGCATTTTAATCTTAGGGTCATAGCCATATATCCAACTTTCATCTTCAGTTATAATTTTGACCATGAAGTCCGGATCAAGACGATCCTTTAATTCCATACAAATTGATACACGATTTTCCTTCTGTTCGTCAGTCAAAAGTCTGGGAATAAATTTCGCTCTCATTCGTCTCATTTGCAAATTATCAGTCAAAATGCTTTGCACTAACCCGTACAAGATGTTCAGTTCTTTGGTAAGCTCTGAATAGTCAATTGCCTGTTTTAACGAACCATTTTTGAACCTTTTTGTACTTTTTCGTCTGTTTTTGAGGTCAAAAGATGTCCTTAACATTACTCGTCTTCAACCGACTCATTTTTTATTTTAAATCGCTCTTACCACTTATAAATGGTCTTAAAAGTCACCACATTATTGACATACACTGATTTTTACACTTCGTGAGCTTCTTTCGCATTTTTTTGGACACTTAACGCGTTGTTCGAAAACCATGATGCGCGACAGACACAACAAACACGACCTCACTCTTCCGACTCTGGTAGCCGGGTGACAAGTCACAACTTGTTCAAACTTGACACTGACTATCTCAACGGATCAGACTATCGGACTTATTACTTAAAATGTATGTAGCGGTAAAAGTTGCTACTATAAAAATTCATTCGCCGTACTTTTTGATCAAGTCTCGTATATGTATGTATATATATAAATATATAAAGTATTAAAAAAAACTATATATTGTAGTATGTAAATAAAATGTTATAACGGCTATCATAATGCATTAGGTAAACGTCAAGTCTCAGTTTTGTAATAAAATATTTAAATGAGCAACAAAAATCTGTACGTGTAATTTTTATAACATATTTGCGTAGCTTTATTAGAAATTAAATTCTTATAAAAATTACGCCTATGTAGTTTTTAAGCATTTTTTTATTATAATTTCCTTATATTTTTATAATATATATGTGCACTTTCAAATACCCCACAATTCGCTTATCAATTAGTCGATAACATTATCGGATAGCCTAACCATTTTGCACACAATCTCGCCATACATATTGATCGATTTTTCATATTACTAAATTGGTAATGTTTTATAGTGAAAAATAATTAAGTATAAAATATAAGAAAGTTATTTAAGAAACATATAGTAAAAAAAACATTGATTCATAATGATAAAAATATAACGACAATTGTATTTTATATATTTATTTTCGGTTGGGTTTATATTTGTTTCACTGCCTGAAATGACTTTTTCTATTGTCATCAGTTTGACAGTCAAGTATTGACAATGCATTTAATTGCGCTCGACGATTTTTTATTTTGATAATGAGCAAACATATATATTTCATTAAATTTTGCCTTAATAGTGGAATAAAGTGGTGTAAATTATGGAAAAGGCTGAATAATACAAATTTTTCAAAGAGTGTATATTATTAGTACATCAATATAAAGAATATTGTGTTTTATAATCACTAAATCAGTATTAATTCATAGCAGCTATATTTGCTACATTACTTAAATTTTTATCATAAACAATATCCTGAAACAATCGCTAATTCACAAACAACTGTTCAGATATTATTTTTCTTATTGATTCATTATATTTATATATTGTAGTAGACATAGAAGAAGTGAAAAAATTGGTATGTGTGATCTGACCAAAAGGCAAATATAGCGTTTTAAAGTATGTTCTTCATTAATTCTCAAATCATTAACTGTGATGAGAAATGAATTCTCTGCGATAGTGAGAAGATATCAGGACAATGTTTAGACAATAAAGAAGCTCCGAAACTATCTTGACACCAAAAAAAAATGGTATTCTCGGGGAATTATCAAACTGCAAAAAAAATTCAGGCGTATTTAAACAGGAATTATATTATAGTGAAATTAAAACTTACGTATGTTTATAAGAAATATTTTACTATTGAAATTAATGCTGTATTTTACTTCTATACTTCATACTTAATAAATGTTTTATTTTAATAAAACTGTAAAATATTATTATAGATAAAAAATAATATGACTAGAATGTAGATATCACGGATTTTAATATAATAATAATATTGTGGATAGTAAAATAAAAAGTTAATATAATTTTAATACAGAATATTAATTGGAAGCAAAACCATGGTTTAATGATGACGTTAACAATGCTTTAAATAGAAGAGATCTTATAAAATATTTTAAATATAAAAACACAACGAGTTGATATAAAGTTTTAAATGAAAAATGGAAAACATTCCAATGATGTAGAAATATGGCAGTTAAAGCATTAAGAATAGCTAAAAAACATTGTATGAAAAGTCGATAGATGAAATAAAATAAAAAATGACTCGAATAAGACGTGGAAAATAATAAAAATAAATTATTCGTACTCAGAGAAACAGAGATTAATGGAAATATATATAAATATTATCATATGATAGCAGAAAAAATAAATACTTACTACATTGAGAGTATAGAAGATATTGTGAATTCAATACCACAGTTTAATAAATTAGTACAAAATAATAATAAAACATTTAATGTAGAATTTGGAGAATTTAAATCAGTATTTTTAGAATAAATTCACAACATAATTTGTAAAAAAAAGGAACTAGTATTGATGAATTTTGTGTAAATATAATTAGATAAACATGGTTAATATTTGGAACTAAATTATATTATTTAGTAAATAAAGCATTCACCGAAGGACAAATACACGATAATTTGAAGATTGCTACTATTATACCTATATCTAAAATAAAAAAAAAATAGTAAAAAGGTTGACAAAATGAGACTAATTAACATGTTGCCTTGTATAGAAAAAGTGATGGAAGAAGTAGTAATCAAATATTAAAGGATTTCAATATTTCTTAAATCATTATATGTGAACAACTGTCAGGATTCAGAGAAAAACATTCCACTAAGACTGCATTACAAGTAGTGATACATGATTTTTTGTTAAATAAAATCTCCAGTACTAGCCTTTACAGGCAAGAACAGAGGAAGCAACCGAGAACTATGACCGCCTTCCAGGACCAGAGTCATTTTTTATTGAATCGGCATGACTTTAGAGCATTTCCACAACTCTATAAAACAAGAGGATCATAAAATTAAATTAAATATAAATTGAAAAGGGTTCAAAAGACCAGACTTGAATTATTTCAGAATGTATAACTTAATACAGAAAATTTGCCCGCAACTTATGATTATAAGAATGATTTTCAAACATAGAATGAATCAGATTAAATCTTACTGATTGCAATAAATTTTATATTTACACGATATCTTTCTCGAAATTGTATGGTGCCACTTTTTCAACAAACACACTAGTAGACACGATAGAGGCAAAACGTACCATAGTATACGTTCGAGGTTTATATAATAATCCTTTGGTACACGTCAGCTCTCTCGCGCTCACAAAGGGCCCCATCGAGTCAATGGGTCCAATATAGCGAGACCGCCCGGAGTCGCGAGCGTGCGCCCCCAGGACCCCTCTGGGGTCACATGTGTCCAATACGTGACTTTCCGCCCGATTAGCGACTTACTGATCTGTTATATATGCGAATCCGATTGCCTCCCGGAGATTATTTGCCGACTAATCTCATCTTAACCACTGTTTCATTTTTTTAATTTAGGGCTGACACGCAACTGTCGCATGATGAGATACAAAATCTTTATCATAAAATGTGAACAATCCAGTTCGAATTTAGTATTGTTTTGTAGATCAATAGCTTATTATTTACTCCTCGGACAAGGATCCAATACATTTTTCAAGGTTTTAAGACTAATTGTTTTTTAGATCAGAATTGTGTGCAAAGCGTTTCTCGAATTCGAATTCTCTTGAGGAAGTATCTAATCATTTAGCTTAACTGCTAGGCATGTCTCTCTTCATTGTTAAGCTTATTTTTTTATGTTTTAAGTTAAATTTGGATCTTGTGTAGGCAGTGGCGTAGCTATAGGGGAAAATTTCTGGTTTAGAATCAGCTTTTTCTAAGGTGGGAGCACCAGTGAGTGATCATTTTTAATATTTCAATATCATTAAGATTCATAGTATTTCATTGAATGACATGAATTTTTCTGGCAAAATTCAAGGGGGGCAGATGTCCCCTACTTGTCCCTCACAGGTATTGTACGTCCCTCTCGGTAGGCCTGAGATAAAGGATCTGTTTGGTCAGTAGGTTGGTTCTTCGATCGATAGATGTGCAAAATTATTATATTTATTTTCTAAAGTAATTTTTGCCATTACAGTAAGCTGAGATTAAGATTAAACTAAATATATAATTATAAAATTTATTTTCCTCCTTAATGGCTCCATATATCCTGCGGAACATCTTCCTCTCGAATGTATCAAGTAACCATTCGTCAGTCCTGTTAAGTGTCACTTATTTGTTGACACTATTCGTCTCTTAATCTGATTACTGACATAATTTGTATTGAGGTACATATATGAAGCCCTTGTGCACTCGAAGGTGTGACTCGTTTATTTGAATGTCCATAATGTAATCTTTAGCCCAATTTTTCTTTCTGATGATTTATAGCCATTAAAGGCTTCCATTAATGCCTGTTTTGATCTTACAACTATGTCAATGTCATCAGCATAGTAGAAGATTTGTACTGGTTTATTAAATATACTGCCGTTTATATATAATTAGGCTTTTCTGATACTTTTCCAGGACAATATTAAATAGAGAACATGCTAGAACGTCGCTCTGTGGGTGACCGTTAGATTAGTAGAAAAATATTCTATATTTTAACGCACCGTACGTAATTGTAACATACGGTTAAGTCGAAGTACATACATTCACAAATAGTGGCCTTGACATAATCTCGAGTATGAATCAGCGTATTATAGTGCAACAAAAAATGTGTTTCAATTAGATAATCTTTGATCCAGATTTACCTAAAAATCTTGATTCAAAGTCAGTTTCTAATCCCATGAAAAATTAAAGCAAGTATTATTTCCTAAAATTACAATTATAACCTTTTTAAAAATACTGAATAAATTACAAGTTTTCACATGAGACTTAAGTAGTGATTGCAAAATGGTCTCTACTGTCCAATACGCAACTTTCTTTCCCTCAAAATCATGCGCGACAAACCGAGGGCTAATGAAAAATAATCAATGTTTCTTTATTTTAGTCTAAAATTTTGACATGAACGCTGAAGCTCTGACTTTTGCAGTACGCACAAGTTGGAAAGCTGAAACGTTCACCGTGTTTGATCAGTCTCAGTCTGATCCCGGTTCGCAATAACCATCCGGTATTATCGTTTTTAAATAGGCTGTAAGAGCAAGCTAAGCCGAAGGGTGGGTTATATATTAAAGCTAGGTGACTCGCGGGGAGTATTTACCCCCAGGAACTTCAATAAAGAAACTCCTCTTTGTGAGGGGTGCCATTATTTGCTACACCCGAGGGCACCGACTTCTCCCCCAAAGATCCCCTTGCTGGCATATTTTTTAATTTATTTTCATTCTTTGCTAATTTATAATATTTAATTATATTATATAATAAATATATATGTGTGCGTAGCCGTATTTTTGGTTTCATTGTATTTTCATATGAGTATTGAATGTATCGTATTTTATTTTTATTTTTAAAGCAAATTTATTTTTCATATATTTACATTTTTTGCCACTTTTATGACTAAGCCTCATGTTTTATTTTTAACTGAACGTTAATATTTTAATATTTTTTTCTGATTCGTGATAAGTTATGAAGTACACAATAAATTATATCGCAAAAAGGCACTAAGATGCAAATTCGCTTTGCCGAGATTCTAGACAATTAAGTTGTATTTAAAGACGCTACGAAGCGTATCGTACAAAACCAATAAATTGATAAACTAACACGGGCTCCGCGTAACAAAATTGAGCATCCTCAGCGCAAACTTTGACGGTAAATAAATCGTTCGAACAATAGTGTTATTAAAAAAATATATGATTTACTTGCATTGTTGCGCTGAGCAAATTTTATAAACAATTTACTTATAAAATGATACTTTTACAAAGATTCATTTTTTAAAACCAACCAATTAATTGTAAGCCATCTTATGTAAATAATTGTTAGTCGCGTCATGCGTTGTGGTATAATAGTGTCTATTTATGTGCCATATTGCAAGATATACATTGGTTTAAATGTATAATTTTAACAATGACAATGAAAAAATCAGAACGAATTAAAAATAAAATTTAAAGCCCGAAAAGTTGAGCGTCCCGTATTTACACACATTCACTAGCTGCGGTACCACACGACAGTGAGAGACCGACAGCTAGTAATATATTGTATATTTTCTCTTCTCACTCTAAATCAAAGTTTAACGCCTACTTTTTCTCACTCACACTCGTCACTTAGCAAGTGAGTGAGCGAGTGGGAATGTATTTGTTTTTAATAGTTTATTATATATAATACATCATCATTTTAGATGTTAAAATAGCATCAATGCACTTAAGAAAGTAAATATTAAGGAAGATGAAGGAATTCAGTTCAATCAAATCGACACCAAAAAACGATTCATAATAATATATAATATAATTTAATAATAAACATAAATATATTATATAAACATTTGCATATAGAGTACCAAAACGTAGACGTTATAATATTAATATAATACAATGATTTTTATATTTACATATGTATTATAGAAAGATGCAAAGTCAGGCAACTCTTTCAGGTTCTTGTATATATTATGTAGTGAGTTATTAGACAGAAATTAAAAAAAGTTTGTATTTATTGCAAAAAAAAGTAATTTTACTGGGCTTTCCATTAGTTAACTATGACAATATATATTCTTTATTACTTTTTGTGATATATGGTACTTTATTTTTGTGTAACTCTTACGTTTTAAATAAATCGCAGTTAGCTGACTTTATATTGTATTATAGACAATTTTGCTTTTTGAAGGTCTGAATTATTTTAATAAAATGTAAATAGTAAACAAGTACAACGAAAAAATGTACAATATTTAAAATACAAATTTATTGAAAATCAACAACCAATCTAATTGATTACATATGGATACGAATATTTCTACAAAAATAAACGGGACTATTTACCATGAGATTGTGTTTGTGAAAATAATTAAATTTTATTCATTTAAGCTTCGCTTGGATACATTATTCAATAAATAAAAATCAGGAGCCATATTGTCTAGCAACATTGAGTGGCAAATATGCATTGTAATGTGTAATGATTTTATATACATTTTTATTTTGTAGGAACATTCGTGTTTTATCCTATGTATTTATAACTAATACAGATTTGAGCGCTTATAAAATCAAATACATTTCTAAAGAAGCAAACATTGTTAGCCTTCTATCGGTGGTATTATAGATTAGAACCCGATGTGAGATATGTGTATGAGTATGTCCGAAGATCGCATCAAAATAGAAACTCATCCTTCCAACATGGCGGCGTCCTCTGTGCAGAAATACGAGCTCTGCATCGAATATAGCCGGTCTATGGGGTTGAGCGAGGAGTTACCATAGGAGTGGGCGAAGGGCGCCGCCCCAAGAAATTGCTGTAGCACATGCTGCTTCTCCGTAGTGTAGGGGAAATTCAAGAATGTTGCCCCCATCGTTTCTCCGTTGGACATACCTGAATAAATATTAATATAAATACATACACATCTATACATGCGCGACAGTAAAATCACATTTGTTTTGTTTTGCCATTGTATGGCTCTCAATTGTTTTGCCACCATGCACTTTATTTTGAATAACTTTTGCTAACATTTAATTTGCTATTGTCGATTTTTAAATTTTAGAGATACGCGTGACGTGCTTATATTTAATTTTAAATTTATACATTTTTGTTATCATCGCAATATTTTTCTTATTAAGGAATAACATTTAAATATTATTTTATAATAATAGCGCCACGCAGCAAAAATGTAAATACTTTTTTTTGAAAACCATATATTTTTATATTTTCATTAATATTAGACCCATCGGAAAAAACTTGCCTACTGATTGTGATTTTTAAACAGTATAAATCCCTTCTTGAGAATTGTTTTTATATATTTTATATTTAGCTTAGTCTTGTTGTTAAACTTATTATGCATATTTATTTAGCGATACGCGTTTTTGTATACATATATATATTGAACTTAAATGAACAATCGGCATATGTAATTTTTTAATTGCTACTTTAAATAATGTATAATAGTTATATTTACACGTCTTACTGGCGAAGCCTGCGAAGGGTGCGTGAATGGTGGAAGTTTTATAGAAGCCATCCTGGGAGTTGACTTCTTCTTTTATGGGAAGAAAATGACGCTGGGAAGCTTCGGTGTTGTTGGTGTCGTCTACCGGAACGTCTGTGTCGCTACAGCTGTCGTTCAAGAACATTCCCAATCCATGAGGACCTGGAATTAAATCCGAATCAAGGACGCTAAAGACCGATACCAACTTTGCTGAATTGCCTCGGCAATTTGCTTCGAATCGTTTTTGCGAAACTTTCCCTGCGAAACACGCTGAGATTTTGCCTAATGGGCGATCCGATGGCAAATCGACGGAATACTTTTAAAAATTATGTCTATATTAATATTTTGTAAACTCGATAATCGTTGAAATATTTTTTATATATCATTTTAAAAATATAGTTAATCTACTATTTTTCGTCTTTTTACTTATAATAAAAAGGTGAGAACGTTAAGAATGAAACGGACAAATTTTGCTTGAATTTAATTCTTTAAAGTATCTAGTATTAAACAAAAACTTACGTCTTATTAAAATACTATAAACGTCATATATTTCAATATTTCAATGGTTCTTTACGATTATTTATGTCTTATTAAAATTCTGCAAACGTTGAGGAAAAAACGGAATATTTTTGCATAAATTTAACTACCTTAAGGTATTGCGTATAAAGCAAACAGAATAGGTAGTTCTTCGCGATTATTTATGTCGTATTAAAATGTTGCGAACGTTGTGAATAAAACAGGCATTTTTTTTAAATTTGAGAATAGAACAGATTATTTTTGACAAAAACAGCTTCAAAGGAAATGATCTTTTACGATAAGTTCAATTGATTTTGGATTACCTTGACCTGCAAGAGGATCTTAATTATTTTTGGAAGTGGATTTTCGATAATCACATAATTTAATTTTAAGGCGGATGTATTCTAAACATCCTTCTTCTTTACTAAGTATCTTGGTGTGACGCTTGAGAAGCACTAGAAATTCGGCTAGCACATTGCGGAGACTCAGACAGCAGATAGATAAAGATGCCTGTTTTTTTAAATTTGCAATACTGTTATTAATAATTAATTGCGGCTCGAAAAAGTACAGCGTAACTTCTATCGGTATTTATACTTGATATTCCTGTTTCCAAGTACATTGGATACATTTCGATGTCAACTCGCGGAAGTGTTTTTATAATAAAAAAAAATATAAATTTCTGGCACAATACACCCATGTTAAGGTGATTTATGTCTGTTCTCTTTTCATGTATTTAAATAAACATACATTTTTATGTTTTATGCTTTTGACATCATGACATTATATTAACTTGTCGTGTCACGATGGTCTTAATTTTAATAAATAAAAAAATATAAAAATTCTGCAAAAATTTGGAATGATATGGAAAATTTTTGCTTAAATTTTACATAAAACAAAATTTTTATTAAAATGTTGCGAACGTTGAGAATGGAGTGTAGCATTTTTGTATGAATGCAGAGTGATAAAAGCGTGAAGATGTTCTTCTGATTGTTCGCAATATGTTGAGTTGTTGTTTTTATTTTTGTCAAGTAAAATATATTTTAATTTAAAAAATCCTTTCTTTTTGTTTTAAATATATATAATTGTTTTATTGCAAGAATTGTTTTTCTTGGGTACATAAAAAAAATCATATAAGCAATTAAAATGCTTTCGGAAGAGGCATAAAAGTTTTATGAATGAATTTATTTACTTATTGTGAAAGTAAAGCAATAAATATTTATTCTTAAAAAGTCTTTGATGGTATTTTTGGAGTGTTTCGTAAAATGTATTTTTTACTCGAGGAAATAAAAATATTTTTTAATTAAATTTCAAAATTCGACTAAAAGCTATTCAGTTGAAAACTCACTCGGATTTTCCTCTTTAATTTTGATTTTAGAATTTTCCGTGTCCATGTTTTCGGAATCCTTTGTGCTGCAGACGTTGTTTTTGTTGTCCCTTGCCTTCTTTTGAAACTTTTTCACTTTCGCTCGTTGATTTTGAAACCAGACCTACAAAATTGGATGCAAATGTTGAAAGGCACATTTATCACTAAGTACATGTGCTATAGCAAAAATCGCATTCGCAAACGAATACCGAATATAAAAAAAAAGTATATGCTTAAACGCATATTTTAATTTTAAATGCTTAATAATAAGTTCTTCAAATCAATATCGTTATAGCAATATTCGCAGCAAACATGTGTCATACTGTTTCATACCTGAACGATCCGCACGCTAAGTCCAGTGTCTTTCGCCAGTCCTTCTCTAATTTTTCTACACGGCTTTGGAGAAATCTCGAACGAAGCCTTAAAAGCCCTTCTTTGTTGAGTAGTCAGTATAGTCCTAGGCCTCTTAGGTCCTCGTCTTCCATCCAAGCGCCTAGTAGTGACCAATTCTTCGCACATCAATTCGCCTATACGCGACAGATGAACTACATAAAATCCTTCGAATTGAAAAAAGTCTGATATCAAACAATACCTTGAGCGTATCCTTGAAACATTTCCACCTCTTTGTCGTAATCGGATCTGCAAAACAGCTGTCCTTGCTTCAATACGAAATGATCTCCTCTCTGCAACCTCCCTCCGCACACCACGCAAACGAAACATCTTAAATGGAAGACTTCCTCCATGACCTTCATGACTAACTCTTCGGAGTTTACTCCTTCGCCACATCCCAGACACTTTTTTGCATACAATCTAAAAGTTTCATTGTACTATCAGTTTTTCATTTAACAGCGGACTTTACGTATATCGATAAACTTACCGGTCGTAGTCCAGACGGCAGTACAGTTTGGTCTGTCTGGTGTAACAGGTGTGTTGCAGCAGAGTGCCACAAGCCGAGCATGCCAAGCATTTCTCGTGATATGATACGTCGCTGACCCTCAATAGGTAACGGTCACAAATTGGATTACCACAAGCGCCACAAGGCGTTAATTTAGACATCTGAGGAATGTTTTAGAAAAGTAAATTGCAATCAATGGTCTAAGACTTGACATGGCCTATTTATTCAATAAAAACAATATTTCATGTCATGTTTTGATTTTTTCATTGAAGCAATCTCAATTAATGATAGTCCAAGAAAGCAAGGTAAAGATAACTACCATGTTAAGATTATTATTTATCCATATTTCAGAAGCTCATAAAACTTTACATGATAAAGTATTTCTATATATGATTTTTTTATTGATGAAGCTCTTAAGCATTGTACTTAAAAACCATATCAATATAATTTAGATGTTTCAGATCTACATGGTGGATTCAGTCAAAATTATATCAAACAACACCGTTGAGTCTTACATCTCTACCGAACACATCACTATTTTATTTTTTTACAACCTATATACTTGATTAAAATTTTCGGAGAACATTTATGATAGTGATATTTTTTATTAGGTTGAAAAAATGTTTTTTCTCTAAATGCTTTAAATACAGTTTACTCTATGAAACGTTGTTCCAGTTTTAAAATACCGCATTTTATAATTAAAACATCGTTATTTTTACCTGATATAAAACTCTCTATTCAGTTAAATTCTGCGAACATTGCTAATTGAATGGACGCTTCAGATACATTTTTTTTAGCTATTGTTTTACATTTATCTCAAATTAAATGTTATTATAAATAGGCTTCAGAGTTTATCAATGTTTTTCATTTATAAAGAAATGAAAATTCAGTAATAATGATAATACAGTATATAGATATTTTTATAATATAATAAATGTAAATTATCTTTTCTGTTTTATTTTTGCAATATTTTTTAACAATATTGAAGCATAGTAATTCTAATATAAAATAACTTGAAAAATGATAAAACATTTATGATTTAATAAAACATATTACTATGCATATTATTACACATTATTAAGCTCAAATTTATAATCTAAAGTAGAATCTGCAATAATTGTTTACATTAAAAAAAAAATTTGTAGCAACCCCTCATATTTTTTTGCAATCTGCCGATTCCCATGCGTATTGGTTTCTTTTTATCTGATTATTATTATAGTTCTTAGATTATATTAGAGTAGTTGAGAAAGTCGTAAACAATTTTTTGGCATTTAAAAAATCAAAAGCTTTTATATAGTTGTTGAAAATATAAAATTAAAAATATTCGTACAAATTCAACTTTCAACAAGAAAATGCTTTATAAAAATTCTCGAAAAATATTTTATTTAAAAACTAATTGTTTTTAATATTTCTAACCGACAATTTTTTAATTTCATAAATAACTAAAATATATTGACTACATCTAAAAACTACAAATTAAGTTGATCTTATATTTTTATGTAGAAAATTATTTGATTATCGACTAAATAACGGTTGAAAACTCTTTTTTACTTAAAACTTCATCTGTTTTTCATGATATATTTGAAACACTTTCCAAAACATTGTTTCAGTTTAAAAAATTGCGGTTTAAAATTTAAATATCAAAACTTTACCCAATATAAAACAAATATTTTTTTATTATCTATCAAGCACATATCTTCGTGAAATGCTGCAAACGTTGGGAATAGAACGGACCATTTCTGTCTAAATTTTACTAAATGCTGCAAACGTTGGGAATAGAACGGACCATTTCTGTCTAAATTTTACAACCGTATTTCGCGTCAGCTAAATGAAAAAAAAGGCTCAAAACGGCCCATATTTTACACTTCTTTAACGCTTATATTAGTAACAAACGTTGGTTTAACCAAATAAAGGTTACAGTAATAACATATTGTTTTCTCGACTGCGATATTTTAAGTTATTTTCAAGTCATGTTTTAAATTGTTAGACTTTATAATATTTGTATTATTTGCATTTATTTTTTAAATACTGCAAACGTTAGGAATAGAACGGAACATTTCTTCCTGAAATTAACAACCTGAAAGTATTCAGCATGAAACAAAAATCCGTCGTTTTCGTAAATACTGTTTATATAAAACGCTTTAACTCTTATAATTGCGTTATAGCTTTCACCATTGATTATAAATGTTCAACACTCGCATATGATATATGTCATCCCTATTTAATCGCTTGAGATTATAACAAAACTGTAAGAGATAAGTTTTTCAAATGTTTTGTAATATATTTTTTGATAAACTAATATAAATGCTTATAAGTTTGGGTGAATTAATATTAGAAATGTCACAATCACATATGTAATAAGTGAAATGGCAAAATTATTCCTATATGGCATTTCATCATATGATTTTTGTAATGTATTAAATCATAGAGTAAAGGAAAACAATAAATCTTCTTTCTGTTTCAGATTTAAATTGTCCGCATTCTAAAACATGCCGCGAAAAAAAATCATGGATCGTTACTTAAACCAGGCGATACTATCACAGCAGAATCATACTGTAAGGAAAGTTTAATGCATACAAAATTAATTAAAAAACATACGTTATCGGTAAACAGAATTCTAGTGATATTGCTCCACGATAATGCAAGACCTCATACTTCACTAATAACTGTTTCAAAATTAAATGAATTAGGGTTAAGATTTTTGCCTCATGGTCAAATTATTCACATTTTCTCTACAGATTTCATATTCTTAAACATTAGCCATATTTTTTTTTAATTCAAAATTCAATAATCAGAGAGAAATTATAAAAAGCCTTTGACGACTTTGCCGACACAGCACATAAAAGTCAGTTTTTTGTAAACAACGGATTTATTCATTTTTAGGTTGTTAGAAAAAAATCAATTCTGTAAATTGAGTATATTTTGATTTGCTTTATACTTTAATAAAAAATCGGATATTTCATTTCAAACAAACTAATATAATATATTATATCTTATATGTAATAATAAATATTAATATAATAGATAAACCTTCTAATTACTAGTATCGAATTCGTGTTGAAGTAATTCAATTGAATGCAATAATATATTTTAGAGAATCATGTAAAATATGTTTCTTTTAATAATCATCTTCAATCAATAAAATACACGAAAGTCATTTTCATTCCTTCGTATAGTTCACAAAAATATATACTTATAACTATTTTAATATAAATTCGTTAGATTCACTTTTGAATGAAAATAAGTTATCTAATAGAACACATTATAATATATTACATTTATATCTTTAATTTTCTAAATATATTGACATCGCCAATGTAAAAAAGTTTGCACAAATATTTATGCTTAAGACCACATATTGTACATATAATATATAAGTATGCCAATATAATATTTACGTACAATGTCGTACGTTTTAACTTTGTTTTTTATTAATATTCTTTTAAAGTGATAATAGTTTTATTTACAAATTTGCTTATCAACCCTTTGAAATGCTTATTCTGTTTTATCTTGGATATGGCTATTTGTTTTGATTTATAGTTCGGATTCGGATAAATTTAATAAAAACAAAATGGTTGATTTTGAGCTTGCAACTTGTTCAAATAAAGAGATTATAATTTGATAATATATTAAAATTCTACTACATTTTGTTTTATGACTAAAGTGTGAGTTTGATATCTAACGATTAAGTCAGTAAAAATTTGAATTACCTGAGAAATCTGCGCACTACAAAATCCCTTTGTTGCCATTTTTCCTAGTTTTTCGAACGCTCATCGTCGACCTTCGTTAAAATCTTTTAGTTCGCACCGTTGTCCGCCCGTGACTGTCGGCGCCATTTTTGGCAATAGGCGGAGTCCGGCGGGCGTAATGGTGGGGGTAGACACACCCCTAAAGCTCCGGTAGCCAATCGCAAGGCTGCAAAAAGAAGGAATCGTCTCAAGTCGTTTCGTTCTCGAGTCGCCGATGCATCTTCTTCACTCAATTTCGCTCAGAGCTGAGACATGAAAAAAATAATATGGCCTCTATCAAATTTTATAGGCGAACGTAGGCATGGTGTTGTCCCGGGGACGAATTTGGGAGGCACAGGGGTGCAAAATGGGAAATTAAATTCGTTTATTTACTAATACAGGGCATGTGAACCGTTCAATCTCGAAAATAATTTTTAAAATGTGCCATTTAGCAGTGAAATCATATTGGAATACAATTTCACCAGTAAATATATATTTTTACTAGTGAAATTATAATTTATCTGGCAGGTGCTAGTAAAATTATTTGATTTCAACTTTTCCATGCGTAGTAATATATATATAAATATTAAATAAATGCTACAGTGAATGTATATTTTTAAGTGAATCTATGATAGCACTAGTGAAATCCAAATACATTTTCACTAGTAGATATAACTTTCTACTAGGAAAAATATAATTTAAATGACAGGCGCTAATATGCTGCTATAAAATGTCTATGAAACTCAACTTGACAGTTGCTGTTTAAACCCAAACCTAACCTTATGAAAGTTCTAAAAGTAATTATAGTTTTAGAACTGTTATTAGGTCAAGTCCAAAATACAAACTAAGCGGAAGAAGAAGTACAAACATACGCATTTCGCATATTGCACTATGATGTTTCACTGTTTTAAAAAGATGATAGCTATCCTTACCGATATTACTGTGGATTTCTAATATAAGAGGGCTGATCAAAGTATATTCAAACCGAATTTTGATCAATAGGAAAACGCAAAAACAATTATTGCTTTTGACGTGGATTTTTGACTTCTGAGAAGGGATAATTGTTTTTTGCGCCCTCCTATTTGTCATAATTTGGTTTAGATATGGTTATTGTAAGTCGTGATACTGTTATAAAAAGTTTTAATATGAACACTAGATAACCGAGCATTTTCACTGCGATGGCGACGGCACGATTTTATTGCTTTTGGCGTATATTCTAAACAGGTACGCCCTTTGAATTTTGCCAAAAAAATGTATGTCATTTAATGATATACTATGCATCTTAAATATTAAAAAACGATCAGTGGCTGGGCAAATTTGGCCCCCACCCCCCCCTATAAAAAGCCGAAATGTCCCTGCGTAACTTTGTTACTTAATTAGCCGCCGTCAGTGCATGAGCTATGGTAAACGTCGTTCATTCTGGATTACCGCATGGATGCAATTTACTCTCATCCAGGACCGGAACTAGAGATTTTGTCACCTGAAGCAAAAGAACAAATTTGCGTCTCTATACATTATTTTACTTGCAATAAGTATTATATTTTAAAACAAAATGGATTATATTATATGAAAATGTCATAGAATACATTAATAGAATAGTTTAAAAAATTTATAGTTTTGAACATATTAAAAATAAAATGACAGCAACCTTAAATAAATACTATTTTGTCGGAACCGACAAGTTAACTGCATATTATTTTTATTAAATAAATTCGCATAGCTGTTACAAATTAATTGAAACGCAACGACAGTGCACCCCTGGAGGGCGAGCGCAAAAGTGGTGACCTACCGATGTGATCTGAACACGCATTTTTTAAACTAATTTTATATTTAAATTATATTTTATAAACTTTACAAAGATTTTTTAAATAATTTATTTTATTGTTCATTCAATTTACTCATTTTCTAAATCCCTTAATGCTTTATATACTAATGGTATTTGTTGCTTCAGTTCCTTGATGACATTTTCTCTTAAAGCTCATCGTGTGCCTGTATGACCTTTCAAAGTTGTTTTTAATACAGACAAGTTTATCCAATCTAAACAAAAAACGTATAGATTCTGTGATTAATTTAGAAAAATTTAATCTTGCTAGCATTTGAAGAAGCAGCATTTTTACACTAAAAATTAATGCTATAGGCTGTACAGGGAAACATACATTGTCACATCCTTGACCTCTGATGCTTGAAATATCTAGTACATCTTTTTATAATTTATCGTTAATTTCATTGGCCAAGTGGCTACTCGTTTTTACCTTGGTCTCTATAAAGTCAATAAAGCTTTCTTTAATCAACATTTTAATAACTTCATATTGAATAATATCAGTTGTACAATCAAGCATTAAAGAAAAGTATTTTGATTATATAACTCACAGAACATGACTCCCAAAGATTGAAAAAAATTCGCCTGATATTATTAGAAATATAATGATTAATGATGTGCTTCGCAATCATCGTATTGTATTGGCTTATTAATTCTATTATATTAGATTTAAAAAATCATGAATTAAGTTCACCGATAGTATCTCGCGTACCTCTGAGAGTAAAATTATTTTTCGCACAACCTAAAATCACAGCTAACACAACACGTAAAATATGTCGCCAATTATATATTTTCCATCTGTATTTCTTATTGCAACGAATGGTTTATAAACCCACCTGTTTTCAGCTTATTTTCAAAACATTTCTATTGAAGATATGTGTCACGATGAGATGTAGATTTCTCATGATCGAAAGTTCTTTTAATCTTTAAAACCTCGATTTTGTTTTGAATCTGATGTTTCTCTTTTTAATGCTCAGAAAACAGAATAATGATATTGACTATTTTTTAAAATATGCAAATTACTATAAATTCGTTCTCTGTTTAAACATTTTTGCAAAAACCGTTTTTTCGAAAATTTTCTTCTGATGCAAATTTCTTAAAATCTGTGTCTACTTATTGCTCTGGTCCATGTTCAATTATAATACATTTTATATTATCAACTATCAGCGACCAGGAAGGAGGATCGTTGAAATTAATAAATATCCTATTCTTTACTGCATTGACTTGCATTTCAGTTTCTTCTTGCACTACCGCTCCTTCATTTCGATCTTTATTGCAGGTTGTTTCTTCAAATTCTATATTTCCTCGAACTTCGATTGGTGTGTTTGATGAAGTGTTTGTATCATGCGTACTATTTGAAGTACTCGCTAGCCAATTTTGTAATTGTGTTGTACTATTTTGAGTTGTGTCATTCCATAAAACTCAGCAACAATGGGTTTTCTCGATGTTATTTGATCTTATAAAAAATGAAATTATATAAATTAATTATTTAACTCAAAAAAAAATAGTTTACTAAAAATAAATATACTGAAAAATCACCTTTTATAGAAATTTTGAAAGTCGAAATGAAATACGTAAAAAAATTCTTTAGATTACTAACGTATAAACACTTGTCGATACTCCTATTATGCGAATCACTAATCAGTGAGGGTGTGAAAATTAATTAATAAGCTCAAAAAAATATTAATTTCAATAAAATAATTCTGAAAACTTTAGAAACTTCAGAAGATTAGATTCTTTTATAGAAACTTCAGAAGTCAAAACGAAATACAAAAAAATCTGTGCCCCGGAAGTCTACTGACGTTAACCGCTTTACGAGCGGCTTATGAGATTTGGGGGAGTCATATTGAAAAAATATAGAGCCATCTCTGGAGAAAAATAAAAATTACAAAATTGAAATATAAGATTTGGGCTTTATATATTGATTTTTATTTTCGTCATGACGTTTCCATACAAACTTCGCGCATCAATGTTGCCACAATTAAATAAATTAGTAGATTGCGAGGAATTTCTTATTTAATAAGTTTGGTTTTAATCACATGTGTTTGCAATAAACTTTAAGGCATTCAATGAAAAAATCAATAGATTCAGTCAGTTTGCGTTTTTCTTTTGTCATGACCGTAGCGTTTCTGTTTTTTTGATTGTTATTTTTGTGCGCATGTTTTGCAACATAATTCTAGTGTTTTTTACTGTTTTAATTTATAATTTTTCAGTAGTGACTTTTTATATTATTAAAATTATTTTTTTATAAAAATAGCAGGCAGATTATAGAAGTAGACAGACAGATTGATATTTGAGGATAAAGAAGATCAGAATTTTGAGGATCAACAAACAAAACACGCCTAATTATTAGTTAAATATAATGAGTAGATGTTTTTAAAATTCATTTTTAACAGCTTAACGACCGAGGACTCACCCACGAGTCCTGAGAGAACCTTTTGCAGCGGCCGAGGACTCGCCCATGCGTCCTGCGTCACGCGTCTTCTTTTATTAAAAATACACTATGATACAATACAGTTTACCCCTATATTATAATGCGAGATGGTAGTATACTATATCTACCTAATATAAAATATAAAATAAATTATATTTTACTTTAATTTTTCGTAAAAAGAGTCGTTTTATCCCACTGCGTCGCAATGCAACGAGTCGTCGCCTATTTTAGTTTGTTATATTCTAATATTTTTGGGCTAGTGTGTTGTTTGGTAACGGTTCTCCAAGCCGCTCCCACTTACAGTGACCATATTTTTTGCATTATGGAATATTATATTTTTATTTATTGTTGTTGTTATTAATAAGTGATAATTTATAGTAAAAGTTAATTAATAATAATAAAAACAGTAAATGGCGTATTTACAAAAATAGTTAAATAATCATTAAGGAAATTTTTGAAATTTGACAACGTTGATTAGTGCACGATTTTTTTTGAACACCACATTAGCTTAAAAATGTGATAATTAAATTAATAACATGTATGTTTAAATGCTTCTAAAATTTTTTGTATAAACGATTTATAAAAAATATCCATTTATAATAAATAATAATTTGCACTCACTAAATTTTTTGGCGTCCATTTTCTGCGTACAACTGTTTCGAACACATTTATTTTCATAATTACACTGAGTGATACGTGTAAAAACATTTGTCATTATGAAGAAAATGAACTGAATGAGTGCAAATTTGTCACACGCGGTCTATGTTCACGTACACATGAATAAGAATTACTTTCGCACACATCACTATGTTCACAATCACTGGGGGGCGTTGGACAACGCGTCTTTAAAATTTTCCAAAAAGGTTTAATTTCTTTTGTCCATTTTGCCGTGATTGAAAATAAAATTTTTAAATCAAAATCACAATCACAAAAGATCACAGAGAGAAGAGCTATTTTCGCGATACGTTTCGACCGATAGTTTAGAGGAGACTAAATATACTGCATTACTTCGATTATAAAATGCATTTTTTTTATCTGTGTGGAGTTCCCGAATTTGGGAATTCCACAATAAAAAAAGTGTCATATACCCTAATAGATGAATTCTTAAAAGGTATGCACAAGGTAAGCTGATAAGACGGGACAGGTAGTGGCGATTTACCCTTTTAGAATAACATTGATTGTAATTTATAGCAAATATTTAATATTATATTTGTAAGCAAGTTTTTCAATCACTTAATTATGCGGCCCATAGATTTAGAAACACTGGGTAAATGACGTAATTACAATATATTTATGCAAAAAATCATAAGGAAGCTACAAATTAAATTTCAATAAAATATATTATTTGGTTTACAAGTTATAGGGAATTTACTAAAAAAGGTGATTTTTTGCTATTATTCCGCGAAATCTCCCGGCCATCAAGGAAAGCTCGGCAAAAAACACCGGGCGTTAAGCTGGTAAAAAATATAGTGCTTAGATGTGTTATAAGATTAAGAATAATAAATTAACAATAACATTAGATAAAATCGTAAACTATTTTTTTTAATAATAATTTCTTAAATAAAATATTATCATAATATTTTTGTGAATTGCTAAACACCTTGTAGTGTATGCGAATATTGTGGGCTGATCTAACTTGTGTTTCATGTAAATAACCAATACAAATTTAAGTAGAAAATATCTTTCCTAAGATTAGAGCCAATCTATCTATCGCAAGTGCAGGTAGTAAATTGTCAACAATGAATCCTTTAGAAATGGGTGTTTGCCTTCGCTCAAAGAAATTGCGGGGCATACAATATAATTAGAAAGAAACTGTTCTGAGAATTTATGTTTGGTTTTTTGTTTATATCACCTATATAATACCAAATTAATGTTATGGAAAGAATGAAAATGATGAATATAAAATATATTGAAAGCATACATGTTACTTTTAATTTATTTAAGTGCAATAAGCAATATATTTTTAGTGAAGTGTACCGTAAATTCATTTCGTGAGTATGGGCATACAAATGGTCAGACATGGTGGCCCAGAAATAACAAATCAAAATTTTTATTTTTAAATTTAAAAAGTGATAAAAAATCAGGTAATTAATACTAATCTATTGAAGAGTCTCACTTACTTTGTATTTGTAAGATGTTTGCCAATGAAATAAATTTGTTTTTGAAACTATTATTTCAAACAAATCGGACTCACAGGTTTAGAAACACTGGTTAAATAACGTACTTGACAGGTATTTATGCGAAAAATCATAAGGAAGCTACATATTAAATTTGAATACAATATCTTAATTAGTTTACAAGTTATAGGGAATTTACTGAAAAACATAATTGTTTGCCATTTTTCCGTGAGATCGCCCGGCCACCAAGCAAAGTTCGGCAAATAAATACCGGTCGTTAAGCTGTTAAAGCCTAATTGTAACATTTCGCATGAAATATGATTTCATAAAATATATCGCATTAGTGGCTAATTTTTATATTTATCTGTAACATAAAAAATATATAGTGGTGAAGAGTGCCATAGTCGAGCTTCTTGTAAAATAAAAATCATTCATAGCGGCAAATAAAGCAGAAAGTTTAACAAAATAAAATAAAAAAGACTGAGTTGGGTTTCGAACCTGCAATCTAAGCTACTGGTGATGAGAGATAGTAGCACATAGAAGTCGCAATATCGATATCATTATGGCGTTATTTCTATAACTTGCACAGAAATTGGAAAACCTTATAATTCGCAATGCGTTGAAACTCAATACATAATCTAATTAATATCATTGAAAAGTATACAACGTTTATGAAAAAAAATATAATTATTTACTGCCATCTATTAATAAAAAAAATATTTTATCTAAGATACAAACCTTTTTGTTGTAATAATTTTTATTTCATATTGTATTTCTTTTAAGGGGAAAAACTCATTACGCAGCATGACCGCAAATAGAGACTATATTTTTATAATGTCGGTATGCATCAGGAGTAGCCAAACTTTTTATCCGTGCGGGCGACTTTTTAATGAAATAATTAATTCTGGTTTACTGGCGAAGAAATGTCAAATTTAACCCCCTCTCTTTTTCTAAATAACTAAATTAGTTTTTAAGATAATTTTATTTTAAAAATGTATTTTATTTAAAATAATAAATAATGTATTCAAACAATAATTTAAGAAAAACTCAAAACTGAATGATGAATAACGAATAAAATCGAATTATAATGATAGTAAATAAAAGTTTAACAAATTTTATTACATAAAAAAATGTTTAAAAACGTTGGGCGTTCTGGCAAAACTTCAATATTATATCTGAGTAGTCTATATGTTAAAAACGTGTATTTGCAATTATTATGCCAGAAAATTAAAAATATTGTCATTTTTAGAATAGTTGTCTAAATCAATTAACATAATATTAATTTGTAACCATATCAAAACTATTGCAAAGTAATCGATTTATTTTAATCTAAGATACTCGCATCACAACTTTCAGTTAATAAATAAAGTATTTACAAAACATTCCAATATGTTTACAAAATTTGGGTGAATTTCATTAATTTATGGCGACATATTTAGATCAAATTTGTTAATTATTTTTTCATTGGCTGTCATTTTCTGATGATCAGGATTGATTAAACAAGTGCTTTTTATGTCGTGTATTCCAGAAGAATTCCAGTTTTAACCGTTTTGGAAGCTTAGAGTTTGTGATGACGTTTAAAACTGACATATTTCTAGAACACATCATCGTATTACAGCAGCTTATTCTTAATTAATGAATAAAAATATATTAAAAGCTTAATATAAAAAATGCACCATTAAATTATTACATAATTCTTAATCTAATTTAAATTTTATTTAAAAATAAATATTTATCGTTCGTGTGAGCACTGGCGATTAGCGTCAAAGACTTCGTCCGCTCATGGCCGCCATCCATCCGGTTTCTAGGCCAAATTTTACCACTTTGTTAATTCTACGGTGTGCGTCGCTGGTGACATCATCACTGCACTGGGCGGCTTAATGCACGGACGTCGCCCTCAGCCGCCGGAAATGTCCAGAGTGTTGTTCGCGCTGGCGCTATTGGCGATATTCGCGCTAGTCTCCTCGGGTGAGTGTTCGTTCCGGAAGTCATAGTTGACGTGACTGATATGCGCTACGCCCCCGCGATCGGGACCTAGTGAAAATTCGCCGTGCACGGAATGACGCCGGCGAGCATAAGTTAACGTTTACACATGACTGGACCTTGGAACGGGTTTGTTTCTGAAATAAAACTGCAAAGAGCACCAGCATACCAGTTTAATTACGAGCTGCGCAATAAAGTTGAAAGCGAACGTTTTCTCAGAGCAAAAAGACTTCAAAAAAATATTCATAATAAATTGACTTCGTCTTCTTCTTATTTGACCGTAAATTATTTAATGTAGATTATATTTAAAAAATAATTCATTAAAGTATATATTTTTATTTTACCATAATCGTTTATATATCGACTCGTTTTAAATTGGAATGAGGTGATTTTATTTAAATGTTTGTTTAATTATATATGTATCTTTTTTATTTTGGGTATAATTGCCTTAATATCGATTATGCAACTCCTAGTCGCCTGATTATATGGAATGTTATTTATGTATCTTCTTTTAATTTGGCCACAATTCGTCATAATATGGATATTGCTTGAAAAAATATTTTTTTAATTGGTCATAATTGGTCAAATGCCAACTTGTAGTTGTAAAATAGATTTTAATGTAATTTAAATAATTATGATACAGATTTTTTGCAAGCTACTTTATATAATATCGACATAGTTTGAATTTTTATTTATTTGGTCATAAGCTACCAAATTGATTAAAATATCTTTCGAAAGACATGTTCTTTATAATATTCAATATGCTAGATCAGTCTTGGCGAACCTATGACCTACGACTCGCAGCTTCTATTGTGTAGCTCGTAGTTTTAGAATATCTATAACAATGATATATGTATCTTATTTTAGTTTGACAACAATTCATCTAAGGTCGAATCATTTAAATGTGCCAGTTTTCAAATTGACCATAACTGGTCATATACAGTAAAAGCCACCTAAATAGGACACTTACGAAATTATGGTGAAATGTCACTTTAACTGTAAATTTATATCAAAATTAGTAAAAATTTGCAACTTTTTATTTATTTTGTATATAATATACATAAAAATGAATAAAACTATAACGTTATAATTAATTAGAACAATTATTTTCAAAATAAAATAAAATTATTTAAATTAGTAGCCGTAATCACCTATAAGTAAGAAACATTTAAGTAAGTATTAAAATTTTAAAATCAACTAAAAAAATTTAAATAAATTAAGAGTCCCATTAATATTTTTAGGGTAACCTTATGTCCATAAAATAGTCATACAAAAGTTGGGCATCGACTCGATTAAACGTCGACATTTTGTTGCAGGAATCAGCTCCTCGCTCTTTCATAATTTTATAAAGTTCTTTCAAATTTGACACTTTTTTATCCCTAATCCTATCTTGTAAATGTTTTCATAAATGTTCAATCGGATTTTAATCTGGACTGTATGATGGGTCATTCTAAAATGTTTACAAAATTGTCCTGAAACCACTTTTTTTACCATATGTGAGGTATGCTTCAGGTCATTGTCCTGTTGAATAATCCACTTAACTGATAGGTTTCTTTAAGCGTATATAATATAGGTTAAATGATAGGTTTCTTAAAGCACATAAGCTTCTGGTTCATAATACATTCAATTTAGTTTTTAGGAGAGTTTAGGATACAACCCCATACCATTATACTTCCGCCAGCTCCTTTGGTTTTTTTATTTTCTTCTTTTGCAAATCTTCTCACATATCGCCTTCCATCAGAGCCTACTCTATTAAATTTAATTTCATCACTAAATAACACGTTTTTCCCTGAGATTGTACAGTTTAAATATTTTTTTGAAAAATTTACACATCTTATACAATAATTGTTTTTTACAATTAACGGTTTGCATCATGCAACATGGCCGTGTAATCCTGCTTCCCTTAATCTTCTACGAACTCTTGTATCACTAATATTAAATTCATGAGAGTTATCAATTTCTTTTCTTATGTCTACAGCAGTGTATTTTCTTTAGAAATTCTAATTATTTTTCGATCCACATGCACAGAAGTATTTTTTCACACATAGTTTACGATTAACGTTTTATATATTTTTTAAATGTTTTAAGGCATTATATACTTGATTTCTCAAAATTTGAATATGTTCTAATATGTTTTTAACTGACCACTGTTATTTTTTAAATCCACAATTAATTTTCGTTTTATTGAATCTCAATGTGCACTTCTCCCTTATTTACTTTAATATTAAATTATAAATTTATTATCCGTAAATACACTCTATTATTAATTTAAATCACTAAATTTAATGCTAACAAAAAGATAGGTACCATATGTATTTGACTCCCCAGCCAGAAGGCGATAAATTTCGAGTTTCAAGGGTTCATATGCACACTTGAGCAGTTTCAAGGGTACATATGCACACTTGAGTTGACACTTGTTAGTTAAATGTGTTATCTTTAAGTTTATGCGTTTTTTTTACGAATCAGAAATTTAATTAACGATTAATTGCATCTTTACGAATAAAAATAGGATGTTGTTAAAAGTGTCATATTTAAGTAACTGCCATATACATATACATATGTATCAGTGGCGTGCCGTCCATACTGCGGTAGATTCAAAACGTCAACCGCATGCACGGTTGATGGCGAGCAACTATAAACACGAGCATGTGTAACGGCTGAGTCGCTCGCCATCAACCGTACATGCTTGAATCTACCGCATGTATGGACGGCACGCCACTGATATATATGTACGTGTATCAGGCGCGTATGGTGAGATACTTTTCTTTTCGCTTTTCCAGTGAGCGAGAGATAAGGGCGTGCGGAACGCATGTAACGCACTTCCTTATCTCTCACTTGCTCTCGTCACTTAATACGCGAGTGAGCAAAAGGGAAAGTATCACAGTACGCGCCTGATATGTAAATATGGACAGCTCGTCTTTAGGGTTCACAGGAGCCGGGTCACACCAGTAATTAAAATTAAATATTTTAGATTAAAAAGATTTAAATTTACAATTGTAAGCTTGTAATTTATAAATAGACAGTCATCATTTAATCAATTATTATATACGTAAACGCAATAATTTAACGTGAGAACATCGGTAACCCGTGCATTACATATTGTGTATTCCGACTGCTAGGGCCAGTAATCTCGGGCCTCAGATTCAGAACATTTTTTTGGCGCGTGTGTGTCTTACTAAGCTACAAGAGCCGAGCTGTTCGCATACAACTCAGAGATTTGCCTATTACCCAACAAACTAGTGAAAAACAAAAACATGTGTTACCTGGTTTGACAAAAAATAGAGTAAAATGTATATAAAAACATTTCTTAAGAAATTCGATTGG